>NW_015506097.1:5026-6282 GCF_001515645.1 Sinocyclocheilus grahami | reverse complement strand
AAACTTTTCCATGACATTCTAATTTATTGAGATGTACCTGTATACACACACACATATATAGTATTATTTTATTACAGTTTTTCATTCAATACCGAAAAGTATAGATATTTTACTCAACATTTTGGTGCACTAGGTCATTTTTTATGCTTCTCACTATTAACTAAAGCCAGACTCATTAGCGGAGATGCTGCATATGTAGATTACAATTCAGTCACTTATAGTATGAAGATCATTTCAGCAAGGCAGCTTACTAGGGTTTTGGAAGACAGCTTATACACTATATATGTACTACAGGAGCCTGTTGTTTCTAGACCCCGCCGTCCTGCACTAAACGATCATAATTTACTTTCAGCTGGACGCCGGTGGTCAGATGCTATTATAGGAACAGGCATTGTGAGATATTGGATAAAACTCACATCCAAGGTGAGAGACAGACGAACGCGAGCGTGTCCCTGATAACAGCACCAAGGGCAGACTGACCTTATCGGCATTCATTCATCACACTGATGCACATGCACACTGACAGCAGCACTACAGGCCTCATGCGCCTCCGTCTGCGTGTTTGTCATATCAAGCTTTCAGCGTATGCAGTAACACCCTAAAGTCGAGTCGAAGAAGTTTCCCAAGCAGAGGAAGCCCATGTTTCCACTTACGCAACGTGATTATATGGTTCATATGTGAAGTGTAAATCCGGCTCACCACATAAAACACATTCTGACACTGAAGGGAATTCCCATATTATGAATTCGTCCAGCATTTATAAACATACAGTTGCATATATAAACAAATGCCTCCTGATGGCTAGCCACAAACCAAATGAATTATACATAAAGCACATTTTGTCAGCGTTCTTCTGTCCTTTAAATGAACCAGATCTCATAAGCTCCTATACGGCTGTGTGTAGGACTAGCATGATTTTGGCAAGTAGGACATGTTCCTGAATCAACATCCTTGGTCCAAAATTACTATCAAGCAATATGATTTTAAGGGTTAGATTTATGGCTTCAGTAAGATTCTTATCAACTTATTATTTCATATTGATTTTATGGCAGTGGTCCTCAACCAATTATTTATATCATACAAAACAAGCAATAAAATAAGCTAAAACAGCTAAAAATAAAAAAACTTTTTAGGTGAATTACATTTTTTTTTCTTCCCTCAGCCTTGGAAAACCTGGATATAAAATCTTATGGGCATGGGCATTTTTTATATAGAATATAATTATGATAATGTTTTCTAATTATTTGAATATTTAT
>NW_015506097.1:3812-4354 GCF_001515645.1 Sinocyclocheilus grahami | reverse complement strand
AGGATCTTGGTGGAAGGGACGTGCCACTTCGCCTCTGTGAAGAAAACAGACTGACTGCAGCAAACACAAGAGCATAGACACGGTCTAACATGGTTTCTAGCTGGTCCAAACTGGTCTAGATGATTAGTCTTAGGGCTGGCAGACCACCTTGGACCAACTACTAATCAACTAGAGTATTCTAGAAACCAGACTGACTACAATAACTAGGGCTGATTGAAAAAATATAATTGTGATTTTTCTGTTAAAAATTGCATTTGCGTTATAAAATTGTATTTTGGTAGAAAGCCGCCAAGCTTCTCTTTGGCTGACAACAGCTTATGAATGCTTCTCATTTGGGAAGTTTGGGAAGAGGGTTGGTGCGTGTTGAGTTTTCAAATGCAGTTTTACTCAGATTAATCGTTTTTTTCTGAAAAGTTACCGTAGGGCTGGGCGATATGGCAAAAAAATTTAATCTCGATTGTTTTCAGAACGCTTGACCGATTCTTAATTTTTGCGATTCAACTTGAAAATGTAACTACAACATGATTCAAGTAACTTTTTCT
>NW_015506097.1:0-2591 GCF_001515645.1 Sinocyclocheilus grahami | reverse complement strand
GTCATTTTTTTACAGTATACTACTAACGGTACTTCACAGAACGCGCCACACACGATCATTGTTTTCTCTTTCCTGTTATCACTGGCATATTGTCTAAGTGTCTAATTCTAATGATTGGTAACAATTCTATTCAAAATTGTAAAAAAAAATCGTGGCAAAACATTAAATTCGAATTCTTTGATAAAATCGGAAAAATCGCCCAGCCCTAAGTTCCCGTATAATAATCTCCAGTATATTTTCAGTCCAGTAGCTAATGTCTTCCTGACCTTCACTCGTGGGAATGATCAGTGTAAATGTGTGAATGGCACCTGCAGAGCGTGTCCTCTCGAGAGTCGGCTCTCTCTCCCTCAGCATCTCCCCGTCTCCCAGCATGCCCTGGGCTTCAGCCGAGCACTCGTGGAGCACAGGAGACTGACACCTGCAGAAGAGACCGGCGAGAGTTCAGATTCATGGGAACGGCCAAAATGACTTCAATCAGGCAAATGATCAGACAGCAACAGCTCGTTTCTTTACTGATCCTAAACAACTGTCAGTCTTGATTATGGGAGTTGAGAAACATTGGATATTAATAAAAAAAAGTTCAACAAATTCTGGTAATAAAATGTGTTAAGGAGGAGGTTTTTGTCAATGCTGGACGAGACATGTGAAATTTGCTAAAAGTGCGCTGTCTAAAAGTCTTTATGGCTGACTTTAAATTGAGTACTAATCACTTTTACTAAATTAGTAAATTACCAGTTACTTTGCCTGAACATTGATAAGGATACTTATGAATTAATTTCTAAAACCCAAATTAACCTAAATCAGATGGACAATACGATAAACCCAAGTTTATTATAAAGATTAAATAAAAGATGTATACATATTTATAATATAAATATGAATAAATTAATAAATGTTTTTATTAATACTATAACACCAAATTAAACTATATTAAATAAATGAAATCTATACTAAATTAATACTAAATTATAATTATATATTAAATACAATTATGAATATATTGCTATTAATTGATTTATTGGTTGATTTACATAAATTTAAATATTAATTGGACCAATACTTTAGTACTAAATTAAACTATAATATATAAACTAAATTAACACTAAACTAATTCTGACTAATATTTGATAAACATTATCAATACAATTTTATTAACGGATTCATTGATTGATTTATATTAATATAAATATTAATTGGACCAATACATGAATTCTAAATTAAATGATAATAAACTGAATTAAAACTAAATAAATTTTATTTAAAAAAATGGAAAATAATTAGCAATATAACGCTATAAATGTTTTTGTTAGATTTATTAATTTATATTAATTGAACCAATACATTATTAACTGATTCATTGATTGACTTATATTAATATAATTATTAACTGGACCAATACATTAATTCAAAATTAAATGATAATAAACTGAATTAAAACGAAATAAATTGTATTTAAAAAAAATATCAAAAGAATTATCAATATAATGCTGTAAATGTTTTTGTTTGATTTATTAATTTATATTAATTGAACCAATATATGAATGCTACATTAATCTAGAATAAACTAAAATACTAAATAATATTTGATAAAAATGATCAATATAATTTTACTAATTTACTGATTTATATTAATTGAGCTTTTCATTGGATTCATTTTCATTAATACTAAATTAAACTATAACAAATAAACTAAAATACGACTAAATACTAAAATAATACTTGATAATAAAAATGATCAATATAATCGTATTAATTATATATATACTGTATACGTTATGGAATAATTCTCTGTGAGTGTGTGTTACCCGTCGTATCCCGGCTGCTGGTTCCAGCTGGTGCTTGCGCAGGGTCCCGGGTCGCTGGAGGACGACTGGTTACTGGGTGAGCTGCGGTAGTGTTGGGACGCGTCTCCTTTACTGCAGGACGAGATCTGAGGCTTCTCAACATCCTGAACGCTCCTGCAGCGAGAGAAACACACAGACACGCCAGCTGCTGCAGATCCAGAGGAGTGTGACTACAGCAGAGTTCAGATTTCAGCTTAACGTACAAACCGTGGATCAGAGAGAGCCAGGAGAGCAACATCAGGTGACGACTGTCTGACAGCCTGACATCAGTGTGTCTGATCTTGAACAGCAGGAGAGTGCATGCAACATTGAGCATTACTTACACTGTCTACCATGACATTCTTATCAATGCTGAGAAATTATGAAATAAAATAAAGCACAAAAAGCCATGGATAAATAGGCAACACAGTCTCATAATTATTGCAAGCATCAATAATAATAATAATAATAGCAATAATAATAATACATTTTATTCTATATTGCATTTTTAAATGCAGCTCCTCAATCTGCTTTACAAAGAAACAAGCAAAATAATAATAATAAAATGAATGAACATGCAAATAAAAACTATGACTAAAACTACAATTATTCATATTATTATTACTTAATGTTATTGGTTGATTCATTCATTCATAATTTAATTCAAATACTGACTAATATTTGATCATAATTATCATATCTCATTTTATGAATTCATTTATATTCGTTAAATTATTAATTAGGTCAGTACATTAATAATAAATTAAT
>NW_015506096.1:443363-444269 GCF_001515645.1 Sinocyclocheilus grahami | reverse complement strand
GTAGTCTCCAACAAGTGAAATTAAATGCTTTTTTCCAAGGCAGAAAGACAGATTTCAATCTGATAAGAGTTTTATGCTCACGAAGTTATATTTGAGCTTCTAAGCACAAGAAGTTGCGTTTAGTGCTTCTGTGAACAGTTATTCTACTTAAGTGCAAGAAAAGCAAATGAAGAGAATTCAAGGCCTCATATGATGAAAACCTTCTTTCTCTGTTACAGAGAGTTGGTTTTTGCAATGATTAGTCTAAAGCTTGCCCACATGAAAGTAGTCTCAAAAAGTGAAATAAAATATTTTTAACCAATGCAGAAAGACAGATTTTAATCTGATGGGAGTTTTATGCTCATGAAGTTATGTTAGAGCTTCTAAGCACAAGAAGCTGAGTTCAGTGCTTCTGTGAAGAGTAACAAGAGGTTGTTTACAATCCTAAGTCTAAAGCGTGCCCACATGAAAGTTATCTCCAAGAAGTGAAATGAAATGTTTCTTTCCAAAGCAGAAAGACAGATTTTAATCTGATAGGAGTTTTTTGCTCATGAAGTTATATTGGAGCTTCTAAGCACAAGAAGTTGAGTTTCGTGCTTCTGTTAACAGTTATACTATTTTAGTGCAACAAAGCAAATGAAGAGAATTCACAGGCCTCAAATGCTGAAAACATTCTTTCTCTGTTACAGAGAGTTGGTCTTTGCAATATCAAGACTAAAGTTTGCCCACATGAAAGTAGTCTCCAACAAGTGAAATTAAATGCTTTTTTCCAAGGCAGAAAGACAGATTTCAATCTGATAAGAGTTTTATGCTCACGAAGTTATATTTGAGCTTCTAAGCACAAGAAGTTGCGTTTAGTGCTTCTGTGAACAGTTATTCTACTTAAGTGCAAGAAAAGCAAATGAAGAGAATTCAAGGCCTCATATG
>NW_015506096.1:438226-442872 GCF_001515645.1 Sinocyclocheilus grahami | reverse complement strand
GATAGGAGCATAGGAGCTTTATGCTCATGAAGTTACATTGGAGCTTCTAAGCACAAGAAGTTGAGTTTAGTGCTTCTGTACACTATTTTACTATTTTAGTGCAAGAAAGCAAATGAAGAGAATTCAAGGCCTCATATGCTGAAAACATACTTTCTCGGTTAGAGAAAGTTAGTTTATGCAATGTTAAGACTAAAGCTGGCACACATGAAAGTAGTCTCCAACAAGTTAAATTAAATGCTTTTTTCCAATGCAAAAAAAGACAGATTTTAATCTGATATGAGTTTTATGCTAATGAAGTTATGTTAGAGCTTCTATGCACAAGAAGTAGTGTTTAGTTCTTCTGTGAACAGTAACACTATTTTAGTGCAACAAAGCAAATGAAGAGAATTCAAGTACACAGATGCTGAAAAGCTTCTTTCTCTGTTAGAGAAAGGTGGTTTATGCAATTTTAAGACTAAAGCTTGCCCACATGAAAATAGTCTGCAAAAAGTGAAATGAAATGTTATTTGCAATGCAGAAAGACAGATTTTAATCTGATAGGAGTTTTTTGCTCATGAAGTTATATTGGAGCTTCTAAGCACAAGAAGTTGAGTTTCGTGCTTCTGTTAACAGTTATACTATTTTAGTGCAACAAAGCAAATGAAGAGAATTCACAGGCCTCAAATGCTGAAAACATTCTTTCTCTGTTACAGAGAGTTGGTTTTTGCAATAAGACTAAAGCTTGCCCATATGAAACTAGCCTCCAACAAGTGAAATGAAATAATATTTGCAATGCAGAAAGTCTGATTTTTATGTGTTTTGAGTTTTATTCTCATGAAGTAATGTTAGAGCTACTAATCAAAAGAAGCTTAGTGTAGTATTTCTGTGAACAGTAACATTATGTTATTGCAACAAAGCAAATTAAGAGAATGCAAGGCCACAGATGCTTAAAAACTTATTTCTCTGTTACAGAGAGTTGCTTTTTGCAATGTTAAGACTAAAGCTTGCACACATGAAAGTAGTCTCCAACAAGTGAAATTAAATGCTTTTTTTCCAATGCAGAAAGACAGATTTGAATCTGATAGGAGTTCTATGCTCATAAAGTTATGTTAGAGCTTCTAAGCACAAGAAGTTGAGTTTAGTGCTTCTGTGAACAGTAACACTATTTTAATTTAACAAAGCAAATGAAAAGAATTAAAGTCCACAGATGCTGAAAACATTCTTTCTCTGTTAGAGAAAGTTGGTTTATGCAATGTTAAGACTAAAGCTTGCCCACATGAAAGTAGTTTCCAACAAGTGAAATTAAATGCTTTTTTCATATCCAGAAAGACAGATTTTAATCTGAAAGGAGTTTTATGCTCATGAAGTTATATTGGAGCTTCTAAGCACAAGAAGCTGCGTTTAGTGCTTCTGTGAACAGTTATACTATTTTAGTGCACGAAAGCAAATGAAGAGAATTCAAGTCCACAGATGCTGAAAACATTCTTTCTCTGTTAGAGAAAGTTGGTTTATGCAATGTTAAGACTAAAGCTTGCCCACATGAAAGTAGTCTCTAACAAGTGAAATGAAATGTTTCTTTCCAAAGCAGAAAGACAGATTTTAATCTGAAAGGAGTTTTATGCTCATGAAGTTACGTTAGAGCTTCTAAGCACAAGAAGCTGCGTTTAGTGCTTCTGTGAACAGTTATACTATTTTAGTGCACGAAAGCAAATGAAGAGAATTCAAGTCCACAGATGCTGAAAACATTCTTTCTCTGTTAGAGAAAGTTGGTTTATGCAATGTTAAGACTAAAGCTTGCCCACATGAAAGTAGTCTCTAACAAGTGAAATGAAATGTTTCTTTCCAAAGCAGAAAGACAGATTTTAATCTGAAAGGAGTTTTATGCTCATGAAGTTACGTTAGAGCTTCTAAGCACAAGAAGCTGCGTTTAGTGCTTCTGTGAACAGTTATACTATTTTAGTGCACGAAAGCAAATGAAGAGAATTCAAGTCCACAGATGCTGAAAACATTCTTTCTCTGTTAGAGAAAGTTGGTTTATGCAATGTTAAGACTAAAGCTTGCCCACATGAAAGTAGTCTCTAACAAGTGAAATGAAATGTTTCTTTCCAAAGCAGAAAGACAGATTTTAATCTGAAAGGAGTTTTATGCTCATGAAGTTACGTTAGAGCTTCTAAGCACAAGAAGCTGCGTTTAGTGCTTCTGTGAACAGTTATACTATTTTAGTGCACGAAAGCAAATGAAGAGAATTCAAGTCCACAGATGCTGAAAACATTCTTTCTCTGTTAGAGAAAGTTGGTTTATGCAATGTTAAGACTAAAGCTTGCCCACATGAAAGTAGTCTCTAACAAGTGAAATGAAATGTTTCTTTCCAAAGCAGAAAGACAGATTTTAATCTGAAAGGAGTTTTATGCTCATGAAGTTACGTTAGAGCTTCTAAGCACAAGAAGCTGCGTTTAGTGCTTCTGTGAACAGTTATACTATTTTAGTGCACGAAAGCAAATGAAGAGAATTCAAGTCCACAGATGCTGAAAACATTCTTTCTCTGTTAGAGAAAGTTGGTTTATGCAATGTTAAGACTAAAGCTTGCCCACATGAAAGTAGTCTCTAACAAGTGAAATGAAATGTTTCTTTCCAAAGCAGAAAGACAGATTTTAATCTGAAAGGAGTTTTATGCTCATGAAGTTACGTTAGAGCTTCTAAGCACAAGAAGCTGCGTTTAGTGCTTCTGTGAACAGTTATACTATTTTAGTGCACGAAAGCAAATGAAGAGAATTCAAGTCCACAGATGCTGAAAACATTCTTTCTCTGTTAGAGAAAGTTGGTTTATGCAATGTTAAGACTAAAGCTTGCCCACATGAAAGTAGTCTCTAACAAGTGAAATGAAATGTTTCTTTCCAAAGCAGAAAGACAGATTTTAATCTGAAAGGAGTTTTATGCTCATGAAGTTACGTTAGAGCTTCTAAGCACAAGAAGCTGCGTTTAGTGCTTCTGTGAACAGTTATACTATTTTAGTGCACGAAAGCAAATGAAGAGAATTCAAGTCCACAGATGCTGAAAACATTCTTTCTCTGTTAGAGAAAGTTGGTTTATGCAATGTTAAGACTAAAGCTTGCCCACATGAAAGTAGTCTCTAACAAGTGAAATGAAATGTTTCTTTCCAAAGCAGAAAGACAGATTTTAATCTGAAAGGAGTTTTATGCTCATGAAGTTACGTTAGAGCTTCTAAGCACAAGAAGCTGCGTTTAGTGCTTCTGTGAACAGTTATACTATTTTAGTGCACGAAAGCAAATGAAGAGAATTCAAGTCCACAGATGCTGAAAACATTCTTTCTCTGTTAGAGAAAGTTGGTTTATGCAATGTTAAGACTAAAGCTTGCCCACATGAAAGTAGTCTCTAACAAGTGAAATGAAATGTTTCTTTCCAAAGCAGAAAGACAGATTTTAATCTGAAAGGAGTTTTATGCTCATGAAGTTACGTTAGAGCTTCTAAGCACAAGAAGCTGCGTTTAGTGCTTCTGTGAACAGTTATACTATTTTAGTGCACGAAAGCAAATGAAGAGAATTCAAGTCCACAGATGCTGAAAACATTCTTTCTCTGTTAGAGAAAGTTGGTTTATGCAATGTTAAGACTAAAGCTTGCCCACATGAAAGTAGTCTCTAACAAGTGAAATGAAATGTTTCTTTCCAAAGCAGAAAGACAGATTTTAATCTGAAAGGAGTTTTATGCTCATGAAGTTACGTTAGAGCTTCTAAGCACAAGAAGCTGCGTTTAGTGCTTCTGTGAACAGTTATACTATTTTAGTGCACGAAAGCAAATGAAGAGAATTCAAGTCCACAGATGCTGAAAACATTCTTTCTCTGTTAGAGAAAGTTGGTTTATGCAATGTTAAGACTAAAGCTTGCCCACATGAAAGTAGTCTCTAACAAGTGAAATGAAATGTTTCTTTCCAAAGCAGAAAGACAGATTTTAATCTGAAAGGAGTTTTATGCTCATGAAGTTACGTTAGAGCTTCTAAGCACAAGAAGCTGCGTTTAGTGCTTCTGTGAACAGTTATACTATTTTAGTGCACGAAAGCAAATGAAGAGAATTCAAGTCCACAGATGCTGAAAACATTCTTTCTCTGTTAGAGAAAGTTGGTTTATGCAATGTTAAGACTAAAGCTTGCCCACATGAAAGTAGTCTCCAACAAGTGAAATGAAATGTTTTTAACCAATGCAGAAAGACAGATTTTAATCTGATGTGAGTTTTATGCTCATGAAGTTATGTTAGCGCTTCTGTGCACAAGTTGAGTTTAGTGCTTCTGTGAACAGTAACACTATTTTAGTGCAACAAAGCATATGAAGAGAATTCAAGGCCTCATATGCTGAAAACATTCTTTCTCTGTTACAGAGAGTTGGTTTTTGCAATGATTAGTCTAAAGCTTGCCCACATGAAAGTAGTCTCTAACAAGTGAAATGAAATGTTTTTTTCCAATGCAGAAAGACAGATTTTAAACTGATAGGAGTTTTATGCTCATGAAGTTATGTTAGCGCTTCTGTGCACAAGTTGAGTTTAGTGCTTCTGTGAACAGTAACACTATTTTAGTGCAACAAAGCATATGAAGAGAATTCAAGGCCTCATATGCTGAAAACATTCTTTCTCTGTTACAGAGAGTTGGTTTTTGCAAT
>NW_015506096.1:427712-432632 GCF_001515645.1 Sinocyclocheilus grahami | reverse complement strand
AGTTTAGTGCTTCTGTGAACAGTAACACCATTTCAGTGCAAGAAAGCAAATGAAGAGAATTCAAGGCCTCATATGCTTGAAAACACTCTTTCTCTGTTAGAGAAAGTTGGTTTAGGCAATGTGAAGGCTAAAGCTTGCCCACATGAAAGTAGTCTCCAACAAGTGAAATTAAATGTTTTTTTTCCAATGCAGAAAGACAGATTTTAAACTGATAGGAGTTTTATTCTCATGAAGTTATGTTAGCGCTTCTGTGCACAAGTTGAGTTTAGTGCTTCTGTGAACAGTAACACTATTTTAGTGCAACAAAGCATATGAAGAGAATTCAAGGCCTCATATGCTGAAAACATTCTTTCTCTGTTACAGAGAGTTGGTTTTTGCAATGTTAAGACTAAACTTGCCCACATGAAAGAGGTGATGGATCTGCTGGCAAAAGGAGCACACTGGAAATGGTTCCTCCAGCCCAGAGCGAGTCAGGCTTCTACAGCCATTACTTCCTCGTCCCCAAAAAAAAGATGGTGGCCTCCGAACCATCCTCGATCTCAGACACATGCCCTCATGGAAAGGTCATTCAGGATGATTACACTGAAGCAGATCCTTGCACAAATTCGCTCAGGGGACTGGTTCTTTTCTCTGGACCTGAAATATGCACACTTTCACATCTAGATGGCCCCATGTCACAGTCGATTCTTGAGATTCGTGCGAGGGCATACCCACTTTCAGCCACTGGTCGAAGGCTTCCACATCAACTGCCTGGAAATGCTAGCTGTATGTCGAGCCTGTCAGTTCTTCCTGCCAGTCCTAAAAGGACACCATGTGCTAATCCGATCCGACCGACGTCTGTGGTGTCCTACATAAATCGCCAGGAGGCCTCTCCTCGAAGCATCTCTTCACTCTGGTAGAGCGCTACCTGGAATGAGCTCAACTCAACCTGCGCTTGCTGAGAACAGCACATATTCGGCAAATTGAACCAAGGAGCGGACATGCTATCAAGGAGCAATTGTCCCCTCAGAGGAGTGGATGCTCCATCCGCAGACGGTTCAGAGGATCTAGGAGATCTTCTGCGAGGCTGAGGTGGACCTCTTCGCATCAGAAGACAACTCTGCCCAATTTATTTCTCAAAGACAAGGGACGTGTTGGCCCACGATTGGCCCAACCTCCTTCTTCATACTTCCCCCCAATCGCTCTGATCCCACAGTTAATCAGGCGAGTTAGGGGGGGGAAAACGGTTCTCCTGGTGATCCCACTTTGGATGAACCAGCTGTGGCTATCAGAGCTAACTCAGCTGTTGACAGCGGCCCCTTGGCCTACAGCACATATTCGGCAAATTGAACCAAGGAGCGGACATGCTATCAAGGAGCAATTGTCCCCTCAGAGGAGTGGATGCTCCATCCGCAGACGGTTCAGAGGATCTAGGAGATCTTCTGCGAGGCTGAGGTGGACCTCTTCGCATCAGAAGACAACTCTCACTGCCCAATTTATTTCTCAAAGACAAGGGACGTGTTGGCCCACGATTGGCCCAACCTCCTTCTTCATACTTCCCCCCAATCGCTCTGATCCCACAGTTAATCAGGCGAGTTAGGGGGGGGAAAACGGTTCTCCTGGTGATCCCACTTTGGATGAACCAGCTGTGGCTATCAGAGCTAACTCAGCTGTTGACAGCGGCCCCTTGGCCTATTCCGCTGAGACAGGATCTCCTCTCTCAAGCGAACGGGACAATATGGAATCCTCGGCCCGACCTATGGGCCCTGCACCTCTGGCCATTCGACGGGAGTCTTCGAGCCTCCCAGAGCGAGTCTTAAAGACAATTTCGGACGCCTCTATGCCTTAAAGTGGTCTTTTTTTCTCCGCTTGGTGTCTAAAGACCCTCATACTTCTGATTTGACAGAGGTATTGTCATTTCTGCAAGAGCTGCTGGATAAGGGATGCTCCCCATCCATGCTCAAAGTCTATGTAGTGGCTATAGTGGCCTCTCATGCCCCTGTTGAGGGCCAATCGGTGGGCAGAAACAGCGCGGTCATCCGCTTCCTAAGGGGTGCCAGGAGGCTGAATCTGCCTCGTCCCCCTACCATCCCTTCATGGGATCTACCCACTGTGCTGAGCCCCGCTTTCGAGCCGCTACAGTCTGCCAACATTCGGTCGCTATTGCTGAAGACTGCTCTGCTTCTAGCACTGGCATCAGTAAAGCGAATAGGGGACCTGCAGGCACTCTCTAGTAGCCCTGCCTGCCTGGAATTCGAGCCTAACGACACTAAAGTCGTCCTGAAACCAAAGGCACGGTTACGTACCTAAGGTACTCTCCACTCAGTTCAGAGCACAGGTCATTACACTCTCCACGCTTCCTATCTACAGAGAGCTATCTCTGCTCTGCCCCATCAGAGCTCTGATAATCTATATTGAGCATTCCGCCCCCTATAGGTGGTCGGAATTCTCTTTGTTAGCTTCGGTAACCGCACCAAAGGGCTTCTGGTCACGAAGCAAAGACTCTCTAGATGGATAGTAGCCTCCATCTCGCTAGCGTACTCTTCTTTGGGCCTTCAATGCCCCATTGGAGTACGGGCCCACTCGACTAGAGGCATCGCCTCGTCTGGAACGATTAACCAAGGCTGGGTGTGACCTCAGGAAGCTCAGCCCGTCTTAGCCTTGGGTTGTTGTTGATGTCTCTATGGGCATTGATTGCTTATGGAAGTTTGATACTTATAGTTTGATAATTAGCACGGCGTGATTGTATTGTACTGTGTTCCCATATGCCCACATATGATGCCAACCCTGAAACAACACACAGAACTACCACATTTTGCTATAAGCTTGATTGCATCAACAGTGTTCATCATCTGTTTGATTACGTCTTTAATTGATTTTTCCGTACATTTCTGCCATATGTACATTAACTGACAGTCACCACTGATAAGCTACAGTGGTATTGTAGAAACTTAATTTGCTGTAAAGTTGCTTTGCAACGAGTTGTATCGTGAAAAGCGCTATACAAATAAACTTGAATTGAAAACTTGAATTGAATATGCGTCTAGCAAGACGCAGTACGAGTGTAGAATCGAAAGGGCACGTACTCGGTTACTAACGTAACCTCGGTTCCCTGAGATACGGGAATACCCTGAGATGCGTTGCTAGCCATGCTATGTAGCTGCATGACTCAGTCGTCGCTTCAGTCAAAGTAACCTGAGAATCCTGTGGTGAACGCACGCTTATATAACCAGATGTAACGCCCATTCTGGCGGGCTTTGGCAGTCTTTGGCAGGCTCCGTCGCCATAGGCTCGTGCACCTCCGCTGCCTTGCCATGGTTAGTTTTTAATACACTGCACAAACCAATGGCTGTGCAGTTTCACTGCGTGAATGAAAAAAGGCTTCAGTTCAGGAGAAAAAAGCAAGACGCAGTACTCGTTCCCGTATCTCAGGTTACCAAGGTAACGTTAGTAACTGAGTACGTTTTCATCATTTATGGGCTTCCATTTTACAGAGAAAGAAGGTTTTCAGCTTGCATTCTCTTCATTTGCGTAGTTGTGCTAACATAGTGTTACTGCTCACAGAAGCACTAAACAAAACTTCTTGTGCTTAGAAGCTCTAACATAACTTCATGAGCATAAAACTCCTAACATTAAAATGTGTCTTTCTGCATTGCAAATAACATTTCATTTCATATGTTAGAAACATCTTTCATGTGGGCAAGCTCTAGTTAACATTGTATAAACCAACTTTCTCTTACAGAGAAAGAAGGTTTACAGCATATGTGGGCTTGCGTTCTCTTCATTTGCTTACTTGCACTAACGTAATATTACTAACATAACTTCATGAGCATAAAACTCCTAACATTAAAATGTGTCTTTCTGCATTGCAAATAACATTTTATTTCGGCGTAGTTGTGCTAACATAGTGTTACTGCTCACAGAAGCACTAAACAAAACTTCTTGTGCTTAGAAGCTCTAACATAACTTCATGAGCATAAAACTCCTAACATTAAAATGTGTCTTTCTGCATTGCAAATAACATTTCATTTCATATGTTAGAAACATCTTTCATGTGGGCAAGCTCTAGTTAACATTGTATAAACCAACTTTCTCTTACAGAGAAAGAAGGTTTACAGCATATGTGGGCTTGCGTTCTCTTCATTTGCTTACTTGCACTAACGTAATATTACGGTTCACAGAAGCACTAAACTAAGCTCTAACATAACTTCATGAGTATAAAACTCCTAACACATTAAAATGTGTTTTTCTGCATTGCAAATAACATTTTATTTCGTATGTTAGAAACATCTTTCATGTTGGCAAGCTTTAGTCTTAACATTGCACAAACCAACTTTCTCTTGCAGAAACCAAGAGAGAAATTGGAGAGAGAGAATGCTGTTATGGGCACTATGTTTGTCTGAAAAGTTTGACCAATAAACACTGATATGGAAATGACTACAAATATGTGCAATTTTTATGCCTTTTGTTTTTTTTATAAAGTAAGTAATATTTACTTAATTTTTATTCCTGTAGTTCAACTAAGAATGGCAAGATTGGACATACATTTCCAGGAAACACAGAAGTGATTAAATGTATTCATTTAATACACTATACAATTATTTTTTATATAGTATATGCAAAAATGTTGAGCTTAAATATTGTACATTAATGAATATTAGTGTAAAGAATGTATACAATATTATGTCCTTGTTTGAAAATAAATACATAAATGTGTAATCAACAAATCTATTGCTGAATCAGGTTTACCCCACAATGCAAATCTGTCGTTTTAGTTTTATATTTAGTGGGGGAAAATAAACTGAATCTTTCCATTCACCACAAGAACCTGGAAGATCCTGTCATAAATGACCATATATGGACAAGAAAGTGTGACACTTCTGCACAACTGGGTTGCCATTGGCTTTGAAGTTCCTTTGGCACTCGCAGGACACGCTGTGA
>NW_015506096.1:422387-427590 GCF_001515645.1 Sinocyclocheilus grahami | reverse complement strand
ATAAATGTGTAATCAACAAATCTATTGCTGAATCAGGTTTACCCCACAATGCAAATCTGTCGTTTTAGTTTTATATTTAGTGGGGGAAAATAAACTGAATCTTTCCATTCACCACAAGAACCTGGAAGATCCTGTCATAAATGACCATATATGGACAAGAAAGTGTGACACTTCTGCACAACTGGGTTGCCATTGGCTTTGAAGTTCCTTTGGCACTCGCAGGACACGCTCGCTTGTTTTTTCTTTTAACCCAAATTAAAAAATGCTTAATGTTGCGAAGTATATTTTGCTGTTATTACATCAGTAATACCTTCAGTTAACAATGCAGTGTTGTTATATTGTGAGAAATTACCTCTTTACCGAGATCTTAACCCTAACCCTAAGCATAACTACAAATAAAAGCATCATGTTTTTCACGTTCCATCGATAGAATGGCAGAGGCTTATAGGTAATGTAGTTTATAATGTTTAATAATGAAATAGGGAAAAATACTATCCTTTTTGAACAAAGGGATATCTAAGTATGTTCATTGTGCAAAAATCTATGACATATTTGAGAGGCAGGCTGAAATGTGGTATTTTACTATGTATAATTGTATTTTTTAAACAATACATACATAGAACATACATAGAAAACATACACCTTTCTATGTATGTTTGAAAACTGTGTCCAACATTATTTAGTAAACATACTAAATCTGCCAATTTTCAAATTTACACTATAATCAGATTTTAATTTGCAGCCATTTGAAATGTTCAAGTTTTTTGCTCTTCCAGGGGTCTCTACTGGGCCCCTGGGGATGGAAGGGCAGGGGATCTATGCTCATCATGGACAACAAACTGTGTTGAGTCACATTTTTTAGATTGTCTTTTCAAAAACATGCCATTATGTAAGTTGCAAGTCATAGTTATCGTAGAAAAAAGACACCAAAAAAATACACATCATTGCCCATTTGGAATGCCCATTAGATCAAGAGCAAGAATACAGTGCTGACAGTAAACGAAGACAACAAATACTTCATTGTGACACTTCATTGTACTATTACTCAAGGCCAATGTGTCATTCAGTAAGACAATGTGTGACAGTGTGACAGTGTGCAGTTTATGGTGCAAAAGCCATACAATTAATTCAATGCAAAGAATCATAACATAAAATACCTAATTTGTAAATTTCTGTAAAAATGTCTCATCTTTGTCCTCCTCAGGTGCTAAACTTCAGTAATGTGCATGATCATCTTCATTATAATACAGAACAGGATTCATATTGATCTTTCCCTGGTTCATCACCCTCAGTTGTGCACGAAGTCCATGCAGTCTCTTCTAATGCAGCTTTCAGCCTGCCCTTCATCTAACTGAATGTCATTAATATTAAAAATAATTATATGTATTGTTTACAAAATTAAATGGTGTATTTAGCAAACACCATCCTTAATATAGAATATTCACCATACTTTATTATCCAACACCATGTACAATACTTTACTAAGATACAGCGTAAAGACAGATAAAGTAGTATTAAGACAAATGATATTCAAGTGAAATAAAAATGGGTTATGTTAAAACCATATATATTATTTGAATCAGATGAAGCAACCCAAATGCACGCATGGTGCAATGTCTTGAGCACCAAAGAATCGCATCCAGTTTCCTGCTCATCTTCAGAGCCCTCCTGGTTTTGTTCAAAATAATTATATGTATTGTTTACAAAATTAAATGGTGTATTTAGCAAACACCATCCTTAATATAGAATATTCACCATACTTTATTATCCAACACCATGTACAATACTTTACTAAGATACAGCGTAAAGACAGATAAAGTAGTATTAAGACAAATGATATTCAAGTGAAATAAAAATGGGTTATGTTAAAACCATATATATTATTTGAATCAGATGAAGCAACCCATCTGCATGGTGCAATGTCTTGAGCACCAAAGAATCGCATCCAGTTTCCTGCTCATCTTCAGAGCCCTCCTGGTTTTGTTAAAATCCATGTCCCTATCATAATCTTCTTCCATGTCATAAACAATTTGCAATTGTTATCCAGCACAACAGTACAACTGACATACGATTTTACTCTTTATCACAATACCATGAACGCAAGTATACAGGTGGTGAAATGCTTTTGTGCAAACTCTGCAGCATGACAGTATGGATGACAAGTATTGAATATATTTGCAACACATTTACAGTATTAAAAATATACACAGTATACATAAGGGCTCAATACAGGTAGAAAATAATATATGGTGCAATACAGAGAGCACGGAATGAAAACAATAATAAGCACAATAATCACCGTATACACATACCTTTGCATGGTATGAATTAGTGCAAACAGAATGTCAGGGTGCAGAATAATAGTGAGTCAGCGTCCAGTCAGTGCAACTGATAGAGTGCAGTGTATATGAGGCTGGTGGGGTGTGTGTGGTGTTACGGGTATGAGTTCAGTTCAGTCTGATTGCCTGTGGAAGGAACTTGTCTGCTGGTGCGGGTTCTGCGATAACGTTTGCCTGATGGTAACGGTGAGAGCAATCCATGGCTCGGGTGGCTGGAGTCCCTCAGACAATCCTCCATGCTTTCCTCAAAAAAAAAAACCTTGTGTAGATGTCCTGGAGAGACAAAATCATTTAGGCTGTTGTAAATCAATAAATCAATATATAATATTATTATTTAGAATTTTTGTACTGGACATACCGTTGATTCCTGTTGAAGGTTGTTGGAGGTATGGGCCAAAAAATCCCTCCACAACTAGCTCTCAGTTGTGAAGTTTCTTTTATGGGCCGTAACATCTGCTCTGTCACAGAGCTGTTTGGGAATGCAGTCTTCACAGCAGATAACTGGTGGTTTCAGGCTGCAGTGCTGCACTTGGTGGCCATTGAATACTCCCCATCATCAAAGACTCTACCATCTCTGGCCTTCAGACCTGCTTCTCTTTAGTCTGGACCATGCAAACTGACCAAGTGTGTGAAGACGAACGTTTTCAGTACCAGCTACCCCTTCTACCTCTTGATGCTGTCTTTCTGTACAAGTAGAAAATAAGGACATAATACAAGCAGTCATAACAAATCAGTAATATATTGAAAACTCTTAGTACATATGAAGACTTCAGATGCAAAAGCCTTTAAGTTCTGTCTGAAATTTTCTTCTAAAATGAGCATTTTTATCAGGTACCTATGTTTGCGTTCTGTTATTTTACTTTAATGACACTGAAAAGGACATTTTCTATCTAAACATAGAAACTTCATAAAAATGCTCAATTTTAGAAGAAAATTTCAGATAGAACTTAGAGGCTTTTGCATCTGAAGTCTTCATATGCAACATGCCTAATTCTTCATTTCTCCATCAACTGACTTCATCCTCCTAAAATCAGACAAAACAATAAGTCAATAAGAAAAATAGTTTTGGTGAATACAGGTGCAGTACTGACCATATTCAGTCATTTCCTGCCCAAATTCCAGAAATGATGCACAGCTGATTTGCTCATTCTAGAAGCTATAAAAAGATGTATATGTAAAAATGATAATTGCTGACTTGAATCAACATCAACAATCCACATCAAATGCTGTACTACTGCATTGCTTGAATACAGACATAATACAGACATACCAATGGGAATGTGCACCTTTTCAGTCTTTTCTGTTTGGGCACAAGATGGCCATGGTCATTCCTCATCCCCAACAGGACTGATTTTCTTTGTTTTTGCTCTTCAGCTGTAAAACAAAAAGATGTCTATTATTATTTAATTACTATTGCTGGTTAAACATATGAATTAAGACAGATATAATTAAGTTAATTCACCAAAAGATTCAGGTTAGAGGATTAGATGAATAAATATTTATTACAATTTTCTACAAACCTTGGTGAGGGCTGATCATGACAAGAACTTGCTGAGCCTCACTAGTAGCCGTTCAGTTAACAAAACTGAAAAAGACCATCATGCAACCGCTCTGTTTCTACCCTACAACAGAGCAAAAGAGAATGTGTGAGTGAGTGAAGGGAGTAAAGTATTGAGATGAAGAGAAACCGGCAGAGAAAGGCAGAATTTTGTGTTTAAGTTTAACAAAATGAGAGGTAAGAAAAAGTTGTATCTTCAAGCTATATTAATATGAATTATTTTAAACATGATTACATGCTAGCAGGATTGCTGTAACAGTTTAAAGACCTCTTCACACCAAGGATGAGTCCATACTGCAACTATTTAACATTTAATGACACAGAGGAACAAAAAACAGAGGAACAAGAAAGAAAGGCAGACTCTGAGGTGTGGACAGATATCATGTACTGTTAGAATGGGAAGAGACAGCGCTAATTTGCAAAGGCTAATAAAGAATACAATGAACTCAATATAATCTTTATGATACAAACACTCTGACTATTTCCAATGGGCACAATCTGTATGAGAGTTGAAGCAATGGACAGATGACAGCAGGAGTAAAAGCCGTAGAATTTTTGCACAGGTACACGTACAATATCATATGAATTTGCTGAAACCGTACGAATTATTACTACTTTTTTACGTAGCACAGGGTTCATACTGATGGGGTCGTGGGGTATGTAAAAAAGTTTAAGAAACATCAAATGCGGTGTAAAATGTAACTGTAGTAAAGTTCAGTCAAGGTGCTCAGACCAACACAGATGTATCATTGGAAGTGTTTGCCTTTGCAGCTTTTAGTCTTCTCCGTAAACGCACAAGATGGTTAAATTCATTCCTCTCCACAAACAAGACGTGTTTGACAAGAGTTTGGCAGGCTTTGGTCTTCTTTTTCAGCTGAAATAAAGAAAAAATAAAATGTTGTTGTTGTTTTAATACATACATGTTGAGACAGTGTGTTAGAAATGATCTGTGAACAAAATATTTGAAAGGAAGGACTATAAGGAAGGTTATTAACACATAAAGTAAAAATAAATTAAAGTAAATCAGTTATAACTAAATGTCTTCAACATTACCTGTGAAGTGTTGAACCTTTGAAGGACTTCAGCTTCCCTGGCAACTTCTTTAAGTTCAGCATTGAGCTTCGAGTTCAAGTTCCCTGTTAATACTAGCAGCTTTCTGACATAACTGATCAAAATTTGATTCTGAGCTTTGAAAATATGCCATGATCTTATATATGATATTATAGTATTATTATTATTATATTATATAATATGCCAAGAGAAAGGAAGAAAGAAAAATATGTATAACCAGGGGGGGCCTCCCTGT
>NW_015506096.1:375036-422325 GCF_001515645.1 Sinocyclocheilus grahami | reverse complement strand
TTACAACATGGGGTGGGGGGGGGAGGTGTCATGCTTGTCACAGCAACAATGATAGGCTTGTGTTTTATTATTCTTTCCTTTTTATTCGAAATAATTCCAAACATGTTACCTATATGGGTGATTTTTAGACTATGGGCACCTTTATGTTCTTTGGTCATATTTATAAAAATACATATAATTTTGGACAAATTCCTCTTTCTTAGTCAAACTAACAATAAAACCACCTTAAAAACTTTTTACTACCTTTCTATTATGATTTTTTCATACTTTTCAACCTCCGTATAGGTGTCAAAATCACTGTTTTCTCCTTGACGCACACCCAGACTTTTAAACTTCAACAATGAAAATACAGTTTAAAAATATGACTTATCTGGTAACTATTAATGTACCTGAATTAAGCACTAGTAAAATAATTAAAATACATAATAATATTTAATGTGAGACCACGATCAATATTACGTTCTATACAAAATATAGCTAAATGCGTTTTGCACTTTTATAGATTATGTTATTTAATCAATAAATGGTGATGGGCTACACATAAAAACATCTTGGTTACGTATGTAACCTTGGTTCCCTGAATAGGGGAACGAGATGCTGCGATGACGTCATCGCTTTGGGAACATCCTCGGTGTGACGAATGTCTAAAGCCCTTATACCATCACGCCAATTCATTGGCCAAATAGCGCTTAGCACCGCCCCCAATGCGCACGTAGGTGAGCTATATCAGCGTGCTGCGCGCTATTTCATCAGATTTCCACTGATTTACAAAGGAAGCGCTATCAAGGTGCGGAACGGCCCAGCATCGCAGCATCTCGTTCCCCTATTCAGGGAACCAAGGTTACATACGTAACCAAGATGTTCCCTCTCATAGGCTCACTTCGATGCTGCAATGACGTCATCGCTTTGGGAACGCTATATCATAACGCCTGCCATACCTTAAATAGCTGGAAGACCAAGGAAAGCGTCTGCTCAAGAGGATAAGACCCGGGAGCCAGGAGCCATCCTCACGTCCAGACTGTAAAACTTGATGAAGGTGCTAGGAGAGGACCATCTTGCCGCAGCACAAACATCTTCCATCGAGGACCCTTTGAAGAAGGCCTGAGAAGAAGCCACTGCTCTTGTAGAATGAGCACGCACCCCTAGAGGCGAAGTCAAGCCACGCGCCTCATAGGCCAAAGAGATAGCCTCCACTATCCAGTGTGACATCCGCTGTTTAGTGACAGCAGAACCTCTGCTCTTACCACCAAAACACACAAACAACTGGTCAGATCCACGCCACTGAGCAGTGCGGTCGACATAGATCCTAAGTGCCCTAACTGGGCAGAGACTCTAAGAAAAAGCCTCTAAGACCACTTGCTGAAAGCAAAACAGAGTCGAAGCGACCTTAGGAACATAATCAGGCCTAGGTCGCAAAAAGACTTTAACCAGTCCTGGGGCAAAGTCCATACATGAAGGACTGATGGAGAGAGCCTGCAGATCCCCTACCCTCTTAAGGGTACCAAAAATAAAGCCACCAAAAGAACCGTCTTGAGGGTCAAGAGCTTCTCTGACACAGATTACAACGGTTCAAAAGGATGGCCTGTCAGGCTCTCCAACACAATTGATAAGTCCCAAGAAGGAACTCGAGCTGGGCGGAAAGGCCTAAGCCGCCTCGAACCCTGCATAAAACAGGAGACCAGGGGGTGACGACCAACCGAAATACCTCCTACGAGTGCATGTCCCGCTGATATGGCCGCCACGTACACCTTAAGAGTGGCGGGGGTAACCCCTTCAGAGAAACGACTTTGAAGAAACTCCAGTACTGAACCGATGGGCCAGTGGACTGGATCCAAAATGCACTGTCTACACCAAGAGGCAAAAAGTCTCCCCTTAAAAGCATGTAAGCGTCTCGTGGAGGGAGCCCTAGAATTTATAATAGTGTCGGTAGTCTCAGCCGAGAGACCAAAACACATTAGCGTACTCCACTCAGGGGCCACACCCATAACCTCCATAATTCCAGTTGAGGATGCCAAATCATGCCCCGAGCTTGTATCAACAGATCGTGTCTGAGGGGAGGGCCGGCTAGCAGACTGACCAGGTCCGAGAACCACGACTGAGTGGGCCACCACGGGGCCACCAGCAGCAGGTGTTCCACTCTGTCTGATTGTATTTTGAACTGGGAGCAACCGGATTGGGGGAAAAGCATAAAGATTGGTCCTGGGCCATTTGTGGGCCAGAGCATCCAGACCTAGAGGCGACGGGGGAGACAGGGAAAACCAAAGCGGGCAGTGCGTAGTCATGCTCGAAGCAAACAAGTCCACATTCGCTCGGCCGAACCTCTGCCATATAAAATCCACCACCTGGGGATGCAATCTCCACTCCCCATCCTGCAGACTCTGTCTCGAGAGCAGGTCCACTCCTGAGTTCAGGCGACCTGGGATATGGACTGCTCTGATCAACAGGAGCTTTGTCTGAGCCCAGAGAAGAACACGTCTCACCAGCCTGCACAGGGGGCGAGAACGTAATCCTCCTTGACGATTGAGGTACGACACAACTGCCGTGTTGTCCGTCCTGACTAACATGTGATAACCCCTCAACTGGGGTAAAAATTGTTTGAGAGCCAGGAGGACCACCAGCAACTCCAAATGATTTATGTGCCAGCCACGATGTACCTCTGTCCAGACTCCACCGACTGGATTTGGCGCGAGATGTGCCGCGAGAGTCTCTTCTACAGCCGGCATCGGCGCATAGCCATGATCCGCCATTGTAGAAACCGTGGCGAAATCAGCGGCAGCAGGATTAGTGATGCGTGCCGAAAAAGGTTGTTTCCAAGACCTTGAAACCTCATGGTGGAGGTCTTGGAAGAAGGGGAGAGGCCTATGGGGCTGAGACGGAGTGCGGCTAGACAAAAATTGATCATCCAGTTTCGACTGGATCTGATTTTGCTCCGGCTCGTTATTCCACTCTAACCCCAGCTTATCCACAGCGAGAGTTACAACGTCTAATAGTTCGCTGTAAGACGGGGAGGTGCGTTTCTCCTGTCCACTCGGAGGGAGAGAACTGCACACTTCACCCAATAAATCCTCAGAATCGGAGGCTGCTGTGGACAGCACGTCTTCGTCATACGGCATACAACCGAAAGACATCGCATCATGAGCTGCCGGGGGAAGGCCGCAAATTATCATTGACAGGAGAGAGCAAGAGAAAAGGAGAGAACTCACCCTCTAAGCGCCTCGGCTCGCATGCGTCACCCCAAGCGACCGTCTCGTGCGGCGCCTCGGCAACCGCAGAAACGGGATAGCGGTGGTTAGACGCGAGGCCTACTTTATTCGAGAAGACCGCGAACCTCGAGCGCAATGCTTTTAGCCGTAGGCTATCACAGTGTCGAAAATCAGAAAGGCCGCTAAGCGCCGCTTGAGTGTGTTGTAGGCCCAAACATTGCACGCACCTGTCATGAGTGTCTCCTCCTGCGATAAACCTGTCACACGGCTCGATGCATCTCCTGTAGCTCATCGTGTCCGCTGAAGAGGAGTAAACTGCTCTTTCGAAGGAATTAGCTAAGAACACGACAAAAAGAACGCTTTCCCACGGGCGACAGATGGTTAGCTTCCTGAAGGAAATTAAATCTGATAAAATAGCACGCAGCATGCTGATATAGCTCACCTACATGCGCATTGGGGGCGCTATTTGGCCAATGCATTGGCGTGATGGTATAAGGGCTTCAGACATTGGTCACACCGAAGATGTGATGATGACGTCATCGCAGCGTCAAAGTGAGCCTATGAGAGGGAACCCAACATTTTACTTAAGTAGACCTACCAGATATGGGTGTCATGCCATAAAATATTTTTAATACGACTGACTTTGTATTTAATGTGAATTTAATAACAATATTGTAAGTTACTAATACTTTCATTTTACAGAGAGCAAAGAACATTTACATTATCAAAGAACATTTTCATTCCGTCTAGCCAGAGTTCAGGCAATCTCAAAAACTCCCATTAAAATCACTGAAGCTGTTTACACTGTGAAATTAATATCTTACTTACATTCGTATGCACATCTGCACTTTTGTTTCTGACGACGAGAGAATTCGCCAGAAAGAGGTATTCAGTCAGCAAGCAAGTGAACAAAGCACCGCGTTTCAGCGATGACTCATCTGAACTTCTTTGATTGGCCATTGTATTCATAAGCTCAACAGAATTGTGTGTGATGGTTATAAGGCGCAGTGCTGTAAAAACGCATCTGTACCTGGCTCAGCGCCAGCCAGCAAACGCAGATTTGAATTTAGCAGCTGATGATATGATGCACTGAACGTTCTAATCACACTGATGTGATTGTATCAAATATAAAAAATATTATTCTGCTACTTTTTGTCTTTTGGAAGCTGCATTCAATATCCACTTGGCTCAGAAATCTGAGGGGGCACATGCCCCCTCACTTTGAATGGGCATGACGCCTCTGTGTGTAACTGAATTATGAATTACAGTTCAGAAAAATAGGCAAGGAAAATCTGAGCGAGAGAGAGAGTGTGTAATGGCTTTATAAAGAGCTGCTGGACACTATTGTAGGAGATGGAGATGTATGTGATCTGAAGAAACTGCAAGACAGAAAAAAACATTGAATTACAATTACATTACAAAAAGGTATTAAAGGCATGGCAAGTGATGTGTTTACTGTGCTTTATCTACAAATACCAAGGTAAAACTACGTTACTGTGGTAAAACCATGGCAAGTGATGTGCTTACTGTGCTTTAACTACAAATACCACATTAACACTACATTACTGTGGTAAAACCATGGCAAGTGATGTGCTTACTGTGCTTTAACTACAAATACCACATTAAAACTACATTACTGTGGTAAAATCATGGCAAGTGATGTGCTTTCTGTGCTTTAACTACAAATACCACATTAAAACTACGTTACTGTTACCATGGTAAGTGTGTAGCATGGCCACACAAGAGGGAGATATTTATAAAGCTGTTGATAAAAGGCTAATTTGTTTGTTGATGTATCACAGCTGTTATTGATGTCCCTTTGTTTTATACCCGTCGAGTGTTGTGGACCCTGTTTCTACTTGCGAGAGTTCGCTCTGGATGCGCCAGGGAATCCCCGTGATGTCACCTGGATCAGCCTATTTTACACTTCCGATAAAAGAAGCCGGTTATCGGCATTCAAGCAGCTACGCTCAATATGCTCACTTTGGGATATACAATGATCGATCCTTGCCCATTCTGCATATGCTGTGACTCTTGTGGAATTATCCACATGGAATAGTCGAAGTTTGTGGGACTATTTAAACTGGATTTCGTCGCAGGACAGCGCTGTTCCTCAACGTGCTCCCGGACTCTATATAAATCAGTGAGTACTGAATACACACACACACCATTGGACTTTCAAGGACAGTATGCACACACATTGTACACACTGTACATTTATTGTATATATTTTTCTTTTTGTCTTCTTGTAAAATACATGCTGGGTTGGCATTTATTCTTTATTTTGGTGGTTATTTACTGTACCTGCATTCCTACAACCCCACTATTAAGAGGTAAAAGAGGAAACTTTATTTGTGTAGCCTGCCTCATTTAGGCTGAGCTTTACATATTGGTGGCCCATACAGGGACCTCTTTTGTTGTGTTTTTTGGTTTTGGATAATTATCATTATGGATGTGACAAATGCTGATCCGGTTGCTGATGTTAATATGGTGAACACTGTGAATACACTGTTTACAGCAGGCCCATTTGTAACCAGGCGCAATCCTACTGCTGAAATAACATCTATGATAAATAAGGTCATTGTACATTTCTGACTCTGATCAATCTGATGATGATGATGATGAAGGGATAAGTATTTTAAGTGGTGAAATGGTATAGACGCCTGCATTGTCTGTACCATTGTACCATTAGCACAAGTAAAGGTGGATTTATTGGCCTTCAATCAAAATGTACAAAATATAGAGCATGATTTCAAACAGTCTATTGATTGTTTGAAGTCATGCTCTATATTTTGTATGCCCAGTAAACCCAGAAGCACAGTTTCAGGCAGGCCGTGGACGCTAGTTTGGCTGGGTTGGAGGACTATTTCCTAAAATCATTGGAAAAATTAGAAAGGGCTGTAACTGATTGTTTTCTGATGAGAGATGCTAAGTGGGAGAGTCAAACGAAAAAGACTCACCAGTACACCCACACTCTCCAGATTACAGGCCTACTCACCAGCTTCCTCCCACATTTCTCTGGTCTATTGTCCACAGACCCCAATGCCTGTTAAGGATAAACAGAAAGGTCCAACTCATCCAGCTCAAAATACTACTTATGATGTAACTACTCCTGTGCATACTCACTCACTTATGGCTGGCTCATTCTCATTTTGTGCTCGTCCTCCCATCCGCCTAGAGTTCCCCTCTTTTGGCGACTCCTGCGAGACTGCAGAAGTGCTCAACTTCATCGAGCAGTGCGAGAACTTCCTGGAGATCAGGCCTCTCGTGGAGCTCGTCGGTACTCTGAGCACAGTCCTGAAGTGACCCGCTCTGAGTTGGTGGAAAGCAGAGAAGGCCAAGGTAACAGATTGGCAGTCCTTCAAAAAGGCATTCATGGCAGCTTTTCTTTCAGATGATTACCTCTCTGAGGTGGAGGAGAAGCTGAGGACGTTGGTCCAGCAGCCGCGACAACGCCTGTGGGACTTCGTCTATGATTTCGCCATTTCTCTGTCTGAAATGGAAGCCAGAGATCTCTGAGAAAGAGCTGGTCAACCGCATCCTCAACAACATCAACCCGAGGGTTGCAGGATGCCTACGGGGGACAGTGAACACCGTGGAGCAGCTGGTGAAGGTTGGGTCAGTGGTAGAAAGGACAATAGGAGCGAAGGACTACAGGCAAAAAGTAGAAAACTGAGAAGTTTCGGAGCGAACAAACAGCAAAAACCTGGCTGGACTGACCCTAGCACAACCCCATCCAGTCACATCTCTCCTCGTTGTTCCTGTAAGGGTGAATGGACAGGAGGTGAAGGCAGTCTTAGACACGGGAAGCACTTACACCTTGATGCAGGAGAGCTTGTGGAAACAGCTGAAGACTGAGAGTCCACCAGTCATTACCTCTGCCCCTCAGAGATTCATAATGGCAGATGGAACTATTCACCAATCCAGAGACCTGCAAAAGTTACTGTATCACTGGCATGATAATGAGTGCACGGTGGATACATATATCCTGAAAGACAATCACCTCGCCTTTCCCCTTATTGCTGGGTTGGACTTACTGAATGCCACTAGAGCTGTGTTGGAAGTGGGACAAAGCAGATATGGCTAAAGATCTGTAAAATATTTACACATATTACCCTTTCCTGCCATCACAGGTTCCAGCAAGTCTGTCTACACCTTCGGGTCAAGCTCATTCCCTCACAGCTGCTAAATTGAATTTATACTACACCTTACCAACAACTGGCAGACTTCCTGAACTCATGTCCTTCACCCCAGAGTTTACGCAATGGAAGAGATGAGGCAGTTGATCTCCACCTGGCCAAGCACCACTTCAAACATCAATCAGTAGTACAACACAAGATCCCTTTGACTGACGATATACCTTTAAAATCCTGGGCATACAGAGTTTCTCCCCTCAAAAAACAGATAATCGAGGAACAAGTTGACCAGATGATCCAAGACAATTTACATTGAGCCCTCCTTCTCGCCTTGGTCTTCTTGGTCCTGGTCCCAAAACCTGATGGATCGTACAGGTTCTGTGTGGATTACAGAAAGTTAAACGGCAAGACCGTACCCGACGCTTACCCAATGTCTCTGATTCATGAGATCCTAGAATCCCTGGAAGGCACTTCCTGGTTCAGTGCATTGGATCTGCGGTCCGGCAGGTGGAGATGGAGGAGGCGAGTAAGGAGAAGACTGCTTTTATTACCACCAAAGGGCTATTTCAATTCAAATCTATGCCATATGGTCTCAGAAACTCTGCAGCCACCTTCCAGCATTTGATGGAGGAGTTCTTGAGGGGGAAGGGGCAATGGTCAACACCATGCGGATCTGCAATAAGAATTTTCAAAAGTGAAGTAGGTGCAACCATTTTTCCTTCATGTGTATTCCAGATCTCTTGTGAATCTTTTTTAGCTCCCCTTTGGTGCCACATTGGTTGTTCATAGGGGCCTGCTTGTTGTTGAATTCAAATTATATCCTCTAATTGAGGTTGAGGTTCGATAAGTACTACAGGTGCTAATATTGCTACTTGACACCTTGAAGCTTTTTTAGCTTCTATTTTTGCCACATTGTTTCCCTTAATATCATTAATAACATAATAATTTCCCTTCTTGTGTGCCTGACATTTGATTATTGCTAGTCTTTTTGGTAGCAGAAATTAATTGCCCTATTTTTCTATTTTTTCCTATTCAATAGACATTAGCTTTTGGCTCTGCAACCACCATTTTTGTTTCTGTACCTATTGCTTCGATATATATTTCTTCTGGAGAACACCAAATTTGTAGCCCTAATTTACATAATGCATCTCTTCCTAACACATTGACAGGAGTTTGATTTGATACCAGAATGGGCATTGTTATACTTAGATTTTTTTGTTTGTAGACACACTGGATCTGTCATTGAAATTTATTGCATTTTTCCAGAGAATCCTATTTTCTTTGCGAATTTTCTAGACATAGGGAGATGTGAGGCATATTTTAAATTTAAATAAGTATAGACCACCTGTGTCTAGCATCATGGGTGTTTTTTCCTTCTATATTAATTTGCACAATAGGCTCTTCATCAGCTTTCGTTTGTTAAATTGGAAGCTGACTCTCCCCTCTGGGATTCTCTGGGCACCCCTAATAGCCTGGATTGGGACCTCCCCAAGGGTTAACTGGGCCCTGTGAAGTGCCTCGGTTAGGCTGTTGCCAGTTCTCCCCCCTTCCACCCTTTGGGTACTGTTGCCATGGATAGGTGGGACAGTCATTTTTATTATGTCCGGGCTGTCCACTTGCCCAGCACACACCTGGAAGACCAGTATAAGGTTTGCCTCTTCCTCTCTGGCCTCTCTGTTTTGGTTTTTGTCTCCATTGAGTTAATTTTCGCTGTAGTTCTTTCTCTTGGCTCTTGAGCTTTTGCTCATTTTTTCTGTTTTGTTCTACGGCATGAGACACATGGTCACAAAACTCTTTGTGTGTGTTAAGAGTTTAAACCGACCGCATCATTCAGCCTGCTCCTTAAGGCTGGCGGCATAGCATCAATCACAGCATGTCTAAACAATGTTGCCATTAATGGGTCTCCTTCTGGATTCCCTTCAGTCTCTTGTTTCCACCTTTTCAGCTGTCTCTGTACATATGTGGTTGAATTTTCTTTGTCCTTTTTCTCTGCACGCAGTGACTGCCACACTGCTGGACGGAATGCATCAAAAACAATTCCATCCATAATATGAGAGTTCATTGCTCTGTCCAGGGTAGTTGTTTGAAGAATTTCATCCATCTTTGTCCCTCCTATTATTTTAGCCAGCAAAGCTTTAATTTCCCCTCACAGCCCCTCTTGAATTTCTGGGAGGCGAGTGACCAGCCTCTCGAGGTCCCGTGGGGCCCAGGGGACTTATTGTCCCTGCGTACCCTTGATTAAAATTGGGAGTTGTGCAGCCAGTGATCTGAGTGCCCCTTTTCTTTGCCCTGTTCCCATTTTCCGCTATCAAATAACTCCTCTCCTTCATTTACCTCCTCTGTACTTTCAAACAACTTACTTCTGCCTCTTTTCAATCTATTTACTTGTATCTTTTTCTGATTCTTTAATTTTCTCTTCTATTTCTTCTAACACTTCCTCAAATTTTGTTTTATTTTGGTTTGTTTTCATCTCTAACGCTATTAAAACTGTCTATAACAATCCATCTGTAAATATCCTTTACTTTTCTCTCTTGCCTCTTTGTTTTCACAGCTGGTTCCCTTTTTTTTCTTCTTTTTCTCCCAGCTCTACTGGTCCTTACATTTGCCTTTCTCCAGTTGAATTTCTACTGTTCCCTTGAGGATTGTGACCTCTCCCTCTATGGGCAAAGATAATAATCTTTCCTTTTTCTTAGTGTTTTTTGTCTGCCTCTTTTAATATTTTCTTGCCTGTTTTATATTTATTAATATTAATATACTTTTTACTCTTCCTGGATTTGCTGATTTTATTAATCCTATATCTGTGTCATGTTGAGACCATAGTTCAGTTGGTACCTGTTGCTGCATTTCCTTATATTACTCTCATTTTGGTTTATTATTTCGGATGTTGTAGTCATCTGTGTCATTTTCTTTTTGTCGATAACTACTTCTTGAGGAATTCCCAGCAAACTGGTTGCATACAAAACTTTGATATAATTTTGTCAGCTGTATGAAAAATCAATGGATGTTCTGTTGGTTCCCACTTGCCTTTTTCATCATTGGTCCTAAATCTTTTGCTTCCCAATTTTTTTCCTAAAATATACTGCAATATGTGGGACCAAATTAGTTTCACTGAACCATTTTTTAACAAATTCACCTTCTGGTATATTTAAAGCTGCTCCCTGTTGACCTATTATGATTTACTGGGAGACCATCTCAATTTGCTGTCCTTTTCTTTCTTCCTGCCATTTTTGTTTGATATCTTGTTTATGTTAAAAATATCCTTTACACAGTGGATATTTTAATCCTAATATTTCCACTGGAGTGACTGCTATATTTTTTCTATATTATTATAATTCAATTTTAATTTAACTCTTTTAACCAATTTCTCCTAATTTTAGTCTTTATTCTGTCTGATGCATTTACCCTTTTTTATTTTTATTGATAGTCTCAACTCTATTTTACAATCACTCAGTATGTAATCTTTTATAAAAAATAATTCTTTATTTAGCTTTACTTCTCTTTACTATTTTTTTTCCACACTTATAATTATTTTAATATACTTATTTAACTTAATATACATGTTTCCTTGATCTCACTTCTACTGCACTGATCTCTGAAATTTTCTCCTTCTCTTCCACACAGACACCAAACATACCAGATCTTGATTCAATCTTTATTGATATTATTTTCCTAATCACATTCACACAGCTCGTCCCTTTATTCAGACAGGGCTCATCATTCATTAATTTTTCCTTTATTTATAGGAATACTGCATTCATATAGTTTCCCTTTATTTATACAGGGCTAATCATTTATTCATCCCTCTCGAGTGCGGCACGAGCTGCGTCCATCCACGCCAAGCCACATTTAAGTGATGGACCAAGAGGGTGCGCAGGTACCACCCAATACGGAATTTATTTATTTTCTCATATATTCACCATCACTCGTACAGACATGCACACGGACACAGACACAGACACACTTCCTTGAGTGACCTGAAGGGCTCTCGTTCTTTTACTGATTTATTTCTCCCTCAACTTAGTAAAAAAACAGTGTCCAGGAGGGCACTGCCTACCCGTGCAGCCCTCTGAGCCTCCTTACAGCTTTTTCTTTCTCAAAGCGGTATCTGTAGGATTTATTTTCTCATATATTCACCATCACTCATACAGACATGCACACGGACACAGACACAGTTTCAGTACAATACAACAAAACACTACACTCTTCCTCGAGTGACCTGAAGGGCTCTCGTTCTTTTACTGATTTATTTCTCCCTCAACTTAGTAAAAAAACAGTGCCCAGGAGGGCACTGCCTACCCGTGCAGCCCTCTGAGCCTCCTTACAGCTTTTTCTTTCTCAAAGCGGTATCTGTAGGTCTTTGCGTGCTATCCTTCATTATATCTGCTTCATTGTTGATTGCTGCCCTTTTAGGCCCAATCCACAATAAATAAAGACCATTACGCGTAATGTATTTCTGCCTACACCATCTAGCTTCAATTTAGGTTACCTATCAAGGCCTTCCTAATATTAAACCAAATATGTGCATGCAGTTATTTCTTCTGACATCAAAACCACTTTTTTACTTTATTTTAGTTATTTATTTATTTTTAATTCTGGAAGAGCAGATTTTAAGTGTCCTTACCACCAAGAGCAGACCAGCAAACAACATACACCAACTTTATAAGCAAAATTGCCTACCGATCGGTGTTGTTCATCAAAAGCCAGCCCAAAGTGGTCGTCGACTCCTCTGCTCTTTTCCGTCCCATCTGGGTCGCCAATTTGTGGTGTCGTCTGCCGCTCGTCTGAGGAACCACACTCAGTCTTGGGTTTTGATGCAAGGAGATACATTTTATTACATCATCAATGAGAATAAAACGGAGATGCTCTCTGCAGCGAAACATCTCCAGAATTTCTTTGTGTCTTCCTTTTTATACATTTGGATTTGGAGGCGTGGGGTATATATTCCATACAGTTTTTCCATACATAGAATGGTTCCTTTGTGCATACAATTCTCTAGAGAGAAAGTCCCCCCTCTCTAGTCTTGTTATGGTAAAGAAAAGCCCCCACTTATGTTTCCCAGATGTTTCTAATCTTAGGGCCTGTCTACTTTAGCCACGTAGGCTTGTTTTTACACACAGGCATATGGGATTATAATGGAAGTATAACTGTATATATTAATGGCTATATTCATAATGATTACACTCGAACAATTCATATTTTAACCAATAAAAATCTACTACAAAACCCTACCTGTACGTGTCTTGAAGTCATCTAAAATCCATATCTTTTTAGCAATAAAACATTTCGAACAGCTGGGAGAGTTTAAAACACAAACAGTTTAAAACGCAAATAGCAAGCATATTAAAAGAAACCCACAAAGCATTTAGGCGAAAGTTTCTGTAGCATATCTCCTGTTGCCGGTAGGGGCGCTAATTTAGGGAAGGCTCATATGGGTCGTGTTTGAGGGTAGTGACAAATGACCTATACGGTCGTATGGGTTGGAGGACTTGTTGCATTCTTTGCATGAAAGCTCTAATATTACTGGATGTGCATGAAACTTCTAACACATTAAGAATTGACTTTCTGTATTGCAAAAAAGATTTAATTTGAAATGTAAAAAACATTTTTAATACATACAGCATATGTATGCTTGCATTCTCTTTATTCACACAGCATTACTGTTCATTTAATTGTGATGATTTTGGCTCACATTTAACAAAAACCCACCACTATCTCAACAAATTAGAATACTTCATAAGACCAATAAAAAAAATGTTTTAGTGAATTGTTGGCCTTCTGGAAAGTATGTTCATTTACTGTACATGTACTCAATACTTGATAGGGGCTCCGTTTGCTTTAATTACTGCCTCAATTCGGTGTGGCATGGAAGTGATCAGTTTGAGCTAATTTTCGATGAGAGCTAGTTTGTTTTTGCAACTTCTGCCATGAAACAAGTCCTTATTAATACAGGACACTTTTTATTTTATTTTTTTTTTATGCACAACAAGTTATGTTAAAGCTTCTATGCACAGCAAGAATATGTTAGAACTTCTATGAACAGCATGAGTGTGTTAGTGCTTCTAAGCAAATAAAGAGAATGAAGAAATACACAGAAGCTGTAAAGCTTCATTCCCAATGAAAGTTTGTTTTTGCAACTCATGCCATGAAACAGGTCCTTATGAAGAAGCATACATAAGCTGTAAATCTTCTTTCCCAGTGAAAGTAAGTTTGTTCATGCAATGTTGAGGAAAGCTTGCCCATATTAAAAATGTTTCTTATATGTGACCCTAGACCACAAAACCAGTCTTAAGTAGCACGGGTATATTTCTAGCAATAGCCAAAAATACATTGTATGGGTCAGAATTATAGATTTTTCTTTTATGCCAAAAATCATTAAGATATTAAGTAAAGATCATGTTTAATGAAAATATTTTGTAAATTTCCTACTGTAAATATATCAAAACATAAATTTTGATTAATAATATACATTGCTAAGAACTTCATTTGGACAACTTTAAAGGCGATTTTCTCAGTATTTAGATTTTTTTGCACCATCAGATTCCAGATTTTCAAATAGTTGTATCTCGGCCAAATATTGTCCTATACTAACAATCCATACATCAATGGAAAGCTTATTTATTCAGTGTAAATCTCAATGTCAAATTGACCCTTATGATTGGTTTTGTGGGACAGGGTCACATATATGAAATTAAAATTTATTTGCAATACAAGAAAGACAATTCTTAATGTGTTCGAATTTTCATGCACAACAAGTAAGCTTTGATGCACAGTATGAGTGTGTTAGTGCTTTTAAGGAAATAAAGAGAAAGCACATAAATGCTTTAAAGTTTCCTTCCCAATGAGAGTTAGTTTGTTTTTGCAACTTACAACGTATTTTGCAACTTTTGCAACGTATGCCATGAAACTTGTCCTTATTAAAAATGGTTCTAACATGTGAAATGAATACGTATTTGCAATACAGAAAAACAGTTAATATGTTAGAAATGCTGTGCACAAGTTAAGTTAGAGCTTCTATGCACAACGAGGTTATGTTGCAACTTCTACGAAGCATAAGAGTGTTAGTGTTTCAAAGCAAAAAAAAAAAGAAAGAAAGCATACATATGTTGTAAATCTTTTTTCCCAGTGAAAGTAAGTTTGTTTAAGCAATGTTAAGAAGAAAGCTTGCTCATTTAAATTTTTTTTTCTTACATATCAAATGAAAACTTCTTTGCAATACAGAAAGACAGTTCTTAATGTGTTAAAGTTTTATGCACATCCAGTAATGCTAGAGGTTATTTGTCAGGTTAAGTTAGATTTTCTATGAACAGCAGTAGCGTGTTAGCAAATAAAGAGAATGAAAGCATACAGTACATGTGCTGTAAAGCTTCATTCCCAGTGAGAGTTAGTTTGTTTTTGGAACTTATGCCATGAAACAGGTGCTGTTACATGTGCTTATGCTTCTTACATGTGAAATGAAAACTTGACACTTCTTAATGTGTTAGAAGTTTTATGCACAACAAGTCATGTTAGGGTTAATTATTCATATTTCCCCATGAGCTGATTCGCTACAGCTTCTACGCACAGCAAGGTTATGTGTTACAGCTTCTATGGACAGTAAGATTGTTAGTGCTTCCAAGCAAATAAAGACAAAGAAAGCACATGCTGTAAAGCTTCTTTCCCAGTGTCAGAACCACTCAAATATACCACACTAAAATATAACAGTGCAATGCAAAACTAGGTGGACTCGAGAGACCAATTAAGATGTTCTGCAGCAGTAGTCCAGAAAACACAGCACCAGCAGTCAATTAAGCTCTAACTAAAATGTATCTTATTACATTACAAATACAACAGTAGTGCTAGCTCCACTTTTCTTAGCCTCTAGTATTTATTTATTGCTAGAAACACTAACATATCTGCTGTTGTTGTGAAGCAACTTTGAATCTCTCTTTGAAGAATCAGTCGATGCAGAGTTTCAGAAGTCAAAATTAGATTTATTGGTGGAGACAACAGATCTGAGCTGTCTGCAGAACATCTTAATTGGTCTCTTGTCGAGTCCACCTAGTTTTGCATTGCATTATTGTCCAATGAGCATATAGGTAACTTTTTAATCTATGTTATTCCCCATGCTTTCCAAAATTATTAGTTTTCTTGGTTTCACTTTAATTATAGGATTTTACCTACTTTGTTTTTAAAGACATTTTTTTTATTTAACCCTGTCTAGGTTTTAATAATCTTTTGCGTGCAAGTACACATTATTCATTCTGGCCCCCTCTCTTGTACTCTTCATGTATGATTTCAGTAATGTAAGTCAAGTCACCTTAATTTATATAGCACTTTATACAATACAGATTGTGTCAAAGCAGCTTTACAGTGTTAAACAGGAAAATTGTGTGCTGATAATGCAAGAGGACAATAGAAAACAGTCAATTTATCAAAGTCAGTTCATTGTTGATTCAGTGATGTCATCATCCAGCTCAGTTCAGTTCTCTTCCAACAGTGTCTGTGCAGTCAAGTCAACAATGCCGCCAGAAATTGTGTCCCCAACTAAGCAAGACAAAGTGGCAAGGAACCAAATTCCATCGGTGTCCATGGGAGAAACCAGGCTCAGTCGGGGGTCAGTTCTCCTCTGGCCGGACAAAACCAGTATGGTGTGGTTTAATTCCAGCCTGCAATGCATGTCAGATTGAGCAGAGGACTCATCTGCTTCTCATGGTCTTGTGATGATGACTGATGAGGTCTTCACAGGGGATCTGTCTCTAGGGTTTGTCTAGTTGACATGGTCTCTGCTGACATTCAGGGCTGTAGAGGTCGTCTCTAGGTGCTGATCCACCATCTGGACTGGATACGGTTCTGCTTGACCTAGTTAGTGCAGACTAACAATCCTTTAACAGATTTGATTTATAGAAAAGTGATCGTGTGTTATGTGTATGTTAAAGAGATGGGTCTGTAATCTAGATTTAAACTGACAGAGTGTGTCTGCCTCCTGTACAATGCTATTTGACCTGGACATTTCTTGGTAGTTCTTCTGAGTTCTTAATAAAATAACAGGCAATCAACAGATGAAGATTAGCTTAACTGGTACAAATCATTTCAAATAAAACAAAACAGTGACAATGTTATACACATATAACACAACATCATCCAAGATGACATTCTTCAGATTTTTCTGAGGTTGCTTAGAGATTGAAGTGATCGACAAGCACAACTTTAATCTTCACATATGCTTACATTTTTCCAAATCAACTTGAGTTTTCAAACTCTGTGTTTATATCACCATCACAGGTGAATTTTACAGTAAAATAAAGAAAAATAAAGCAGGAACAATAAGAAGCTCTACCAAAAAGGGCACCTAAAGAGAATAAGACAGAAAAAAGACTGTAAACACACAACACTACATATCACAGCATATGATTACACATTCTGGGAAGAAAGCATATAAATAAATATTTGTGTGACTCCTTATAATTTTTCACCAGGAAAATAAAACATACCATCCAATGTAACATTGGCACAGGTTTTCATGCGAAGTAGCTTGTTTGATGAGCAGCTCCACTTGAGTTGGTACGTCAAGGGTCTCATCGTGGGAAAAGTCTCGTCCTAGAAAGAGTAAGTACACATTCACATAAATCCATTATTATTTGTTTTACTAGCTGTTGATTTTTGATAAAGAATGATAGTGCTAGAATTGTGTATTAAGTAACTTAGAAATGTATGTGTTAGTTCTCTGTGGTCAGAGAGTGAATGAGTTTTGCTCACCGGTTAGCTTGTCCCGCACCCTGTTGATAATTTGGATGGCTTTCTTGTTCAAGGCTTCAGGTTGCACAAGGCCATCTCCAACTGAAGGAAGAAAAAAAATAAAGCTACAATTTCGACGATAAACTCACTGAAAAACACACAGCCTAAAACCTGATTATTAAGCAGATTAAGCAAAGTGCATTTTCGTGAGTAGCAGCATAATAAATGTTAAGACTAAGTAAGTGCTTATGTTTTACTGTATTCAGTAGAAGATTATTACTAGGGCTGTTGATTTAACACATTGACTTGATGTAGTTAATTATGTAAATTTGATGTAGTTAATTATGGAAAAAACAACATACTAAATTATTAAAACCTGTTAACTGCTTTTTAAAACCCACTAATCTCATAGCACTATTTAACAATTCTAATTGCTGAAAAGACTTTATTAATATACCTAATATCATTTCAGATGCAGCTTCTGAAAATTCCCCTAATTCCCCCGTTTCCAAAATGAATTTTAAACCTTGAATCATATAATAGCATATTATTCGGTTAGTTTTATTTAATTATTGAAACATTAAAGCTTTGTTTTACTTTACCTATTTGTGCTTAAACCAATGTAAAACAAAAATCTTTCCTTTTATGCCTGTGTTGCTAATCATTTCTACTGTGTTCTTATCAAATATTTGTTGGTGAATCATGTTTTGTGAGGAGTTGAATGTTGAATATAATTTTTTTTTGGTTTCAGGTAAACGTAAATGTTCAAATGGTGACTGAAATAATGATAAATGCATGTTGATGTCACATAGCAATGTGTATTAAAAAATATATGTTTTCTGGTGAAGGAGGATAACCCACAGCGGAACTGATGGTGGGAGGAGCCAAGGTGGAATTTTGAGCCCAAACAACAGAGGTGAAGCTGGGAGATGTGGAGGCCCAGGGCAGAGTCTGATGGACTCAGATTCAGTGACACAGATGGACCGGGAAACCAAGGCGGAGACATGGTGACAAGCTGCCGAGGTGGAGCCAGGGTACTGGAGGGCAGAGTCGACAATGGTGTGAGTGAAGTCAGAGGTGAAGCCGGAGGGAAGGAGGAGCCCGATGGAGCTGCAGGGGTGGAGGAATGAGGCGCAGCCAAAGGTCTGGAAGTCCTTGGCGACGACTGACCAAAGTGGAGCCTGGTGGACCTGGATGGACAATGGTCCCAGGTGGAGCTGAGAGGCCAAGGTGGAGCCAACTGGCTGATGGGCCAAGGTGGCGCTGAACAGACTGTGCTGTGCGGGACTTCCAGAGGCAGAAGAGGTTCATGGGCGGGAACTGGTGGGGAAAGGGACCCCAGGGTGGGAAGAGTTAGTATCACTCTTCCTCATCCAGCTCCACTAATATTACCACCTGATCAAACGAGACCTCAGGCTTTTCCTCTAGGATGGACGAGGCTGCTGGCTTTGGCTCCGTAGCAGGAATTGGCATGATGTCTGTGGTGAGCATAAGCTAGGTCTCTAGGTCTGTGGTGAGCTCTGGCTCATTATCCGCAGTGACGCCCACCGCCACTATAGGGCTCTAGGTCTGAAACTGTGACTGATGTTACATGGAGCTGGATGCTGGGAACAGAATCCTCTTCAACGTCGCCCACCATAAAAGAGAATCCCTCTATCCACAAGGCCAAATTTATCAGCCAGGGTCAAACAGTATCCCCCTTTGGCATTACCATCCGAACCTCGCTGTCCAGTCCATTCCTGAACCCATCCATGAGTGTCAACTCCTCCACATAATCCTCCAGGTTTCTGCCATCTTTTGCTCCAAATGCATAGTATCATTCACATTTTTGTCTGGAGCCAATGTCTGGATTGGATTCAGAATGATGATAGTGCATAGTTGGAGATATACTGTAGATGGAGTAGATCGCTTCCATAAACACCCCTGCTTGCACAGTCCTATACTACTTCCTGGGTCGACATTTCAATCAGTTTTTCATCAATTTTCATTTATGTGCTGTTTAATGTTCGAGTTATTTTGGATAAGCATCTGCTTACATATGTGATTGCTTGTTTCTACTTTCTGTTTATTATGTGCATGCTGTAGTTTTTTTCTCTGCCGCTTTAAATGCTTGGGTTTTTTAAAGCCAGATGGATTTTGTTTGACTCAATGATTTTATCATTTATCAGCTGATTTTTATTTTTTTTTTACACTTTATTTATGGTAACACTTTAGTTACACCTCCATAACAGTGCATTTATTTGATCAAACATACAGTACAAACAGTAACCCATCCATGAGTGTCAACTCCTCCACATAATCCTCCAGGTTTCTGCCATCTTTTGCTCCAAATGCATAGTATCATTCACATTTTTGTCTGGAGCCAATGTCTGGATTGGATTCAGAATGATGATAGTGCATAGTTGGAGATATACTGTAGATGGAGTAGATCGCTTCCATAAACACCCCTGCTTGCACAGTCCTATACTACTTCCTGGGTCGACATTTCAATCAGTTTTTCATCAATTTTCATTTATGTGCTGTTTAATGTTCGAGTTATTTTGGATAAGCATCTGCTTACATATGTGATTGCTTGTTTCTGCTTTCTGTTTATTATGTGCATGCTGTAGTTTTTTTCTCTGCCGCTTTAAATGCTTGGGTTTTTTAAAGCCAGATGGATTTAGTTTGACTCAATGATTTTATCATTTATCAGCTGATTTTTTTTTTTTTTTTACACTTTATTTATGGTAACACTTTAGTTACACCTCCATAACAGTGCATTTATTTGATCAAACATACAGTAAAAACAGTAATATTGTGAAACATTATTACTATTTAAAATAAAAGTTTTCTATTTTAATATAATTTATTCCTGTGGTGGCAAAGCTGAATTTTCATCAGCCATTACTACAGACTTCAGTGTCACATGATCCTTCAGAAATCATTTTATTATGCTGATTTATAATCAATGTTGGAATCAGTTGTGCCGTCTAATATTTTTTTGGAACCTGTGAGACTTCAGGATGAAGTCCTATGTCAGAGTCCTTTCCACAAAGCTTTGGATTTTTAATACATCTGTTGATGAATAATAGAGATAAAGTTTGCCAGAAAATAATACTCATTTAGTCTAGGGACAAAACCCGTTGTCTGCGGTGGCATAAGAATAATAATGAAGATAAAACCTGTTCTGCTTTTGACAAGTAGCCAACAGGAAAGACATTTTAAATTGTGTCAATTTTAATTCAGATCAAAATCACTTTAGATAATAATCATGACTTCTGAACTTGTAAATTACAACTACCCAGGAGGACTTTAAAGCATAATGACTTTGAGGATTGAAGTTAAGTCTTCAAGGACTTACTGAAGGAGTGAATTGACTCTGGCACTGTAGTTCCAGGTTTTTTGTGGGTTGTTTCTCCCAGGTCAATACCCTCAATGGCTTCTACATGAAACATACCAAAAAGAAACCACAAAAATTAATCTATTACCAAGAACATGCAATAGTTTTGATGGAAATTCTGGATGAGTACATTAGAAGTCACATCATAATGTCACTTTGTCTTTATGGGACTGTCCGAGTGTGTGTAAATAAAAGCATTATTTACGGGAAAGCTCCAGCAGTGTGAACAAAATCTTGGGAACAACTTCTCCGTCATTTTCTGTAATCTCTCTGCTTGTCAAGGTATTTTACAGGGGAGTTGACCCTACTACGGGCACTATTAATTAGAATGGGGATAAAGTCAAAAGACTTACCGACAGACTGTCCTGCCGTGTAGGAGTCAGTTCTGGTCCTGGAGCGCTTGTTGCCTTTAGTGTTTGCTGTAGGAGAGAAAAGAAACATCCAGTTACTTGATAAACTTTACTTTTCTCACAAACAAAAGGTCTGACAATCAAACTAACATCAAGATTTTAGGTTAATATTTTAAAATAATTGAAAAATTAATAAACTAAAATAGTATAAATGTAAATAAATAAAATGAATAAAAGCAATAAATTCCTTTTGACTTTTGTATTGGCTACTGCATACTGGTCACTAGGGCACCAACAGTGTAGGCCAGTAATGCGTTACAAGTATCAGCATCAAAAGTCTTTCTAGAAAACACAACATTTTATTACGACCTTATGTGAATTCAAAATACATTATGAAATATGCTGGGTAACAGGTACATTATATCTATAATTAACATCAAGATACACATGACAATTTATGAACTTAATACTATACTTGTTTATAAAAACTTGTGATTGCTAATATGGATTTTATATGTTATTTGTAGCTTTTTATAATAAGCTAATCACGAGACCTGTTTAGGATTTCTCATGTAAACAGCCTTTATTCTTATTTATGTCATCTTTTTTTTTCTCCAGATGACCACAGCATAAAGAAGTTCTTGATACAATAATGGCCCATAGAACAACATGAAGCAACATTACATGGACCTTTCACAGACATATCTTCTGAGCACAGAAAAGGTCCTCATCCACTGTTATGAAAGCATACAAGGATTAGGTTACCTTGACCCTGTTACCAGTTGAGAGGCAGAAGCCTTTTCCATATGGATTTTAAGTTCTTTTTCTATCATATCATGCAACATGTGGACCTCCTCTATGCCAAACTTCAGAAGGACACCGATTTTGTCCATATCAAATCTCCAGCAGCTGCAGCAGGACAAACAAAAGATCAGGTAGCAGCTCTATTTCTGTTTACTATATAATTTGCATGGGAGGAATTCAATTCAATTCAAAGATAGGAGGAATTCTTTTTTTTTTCCATTTATATATTTACATTCTTACTTAGAAACAAAATTTAAAGGAGTCATGAATTGAGAAATCAACTTTTACTTGAGCTTTTGATATATAAGAGATCATTGTACTAAAAGAATATCCTGTAAGTTTCAGAACGGAAAACGTCCTTGTTACTGAAATAAAAGCTTTTATTACCACCAGGCCCAGTGAACGCCAGATCCTGGAATGTGCCTACCTATGACGTAATAGGTTAAACTCCGCCTCCTAATTATGTAGCCCCGCCCACTGATTAGCACATGGCATAGTAGGGAAATAACGTAAGTGGCGCTAAACCGGATCGAGCAACTAAGCAATAAACATGCCGTTGAAGATCGCAAAATCTAAAAAAAAAAACAGTGCCTGGTCGTGGAACACAGTCACTGCATAACCTTCCTTCGGATTCAAATATTAGGAATGCGTGGTTGAACTCTAAAGTGAATGACATGTGACATGTGACCCATATTCAGAATTTGTGCTCTGCATTTAACCCATCCAAGTGCACTGCACACAGTAGTGAAAGCACACACACCATGAACACACACAGCAGTGGGCAGCCATGTGCTGCGGCGCCCAGGGAGCAATTGGGGGTTCGGTGCCTTGCTCACCTTACTCGTGGTATTGAGGGTGGAAGAGAGTGCTGGTTATTCACTCCCCCCACCGACAATTCCTGCCAGACCTGAGACTCGAAACCTCAACATCCAGGTTACAAGTCCGACTCTCTAACCATTAGGCCACGACTGCCTCATTATTTTTAATGAGGTTTCAGCTCACGTGAGTAAAACATTGAGTGTTTGCTTGCTTGATTTCACCGCGGATTCCTTTGCAAACAAGACACAGGTCGACGCTGGATTTGCAGAGAGACTGAGATTTAAAAGCAATACTGTCCGTCTATATTGGATCTGACAGGAATGGCACATTTGTGTGAGTAAAAAATATTTGTACTATGTGTCACTATTGCTTTGTTTAAAATCACTTGACATGTCCTGATTATGTGTATGTGCCTAACCAAAGTCACAGAAGTCTATAATACATCTGTTACGATGTTAAGCTGGACGTAGCTTGTCAAACAGACACACAGAAAGGTAGTTTACTATGCAAAACTGTTATCCAATCATAGCAGTGGACATTTACTTCCAAGTCTTCAATGCGTGCCGCCCATAAAAACCGAGCATTTCTCGAGCAGGCCTCAAAACCAGGGTAGAAATAGCCTATTACTTATTGATTTTGATGTTTTTGAATGTAAAAACCACGCGAACGTCATAAGTGGACCTCAGACAACAGTATAAAAGAATAAAAAAAGCCAGTTCATGACCCCTTTAAGTAATAATAATATTTTTAAATAATTAAAGACAAACATGTGAGAAGCAATGTAGAAATGCAAATAAGGTAAAAATAAGGTAAAATAGGACAATGCAGTTTAACGTGAGCCATTTTAACAATATTACATTTGTTACTGTTTTTTTTTTACCACAATTTATTGTCTTTTAAAATAGTGCTCCGGTGATATATATATATTGATTGAAAAAACGCATTTTCTCTCTCTCTATATATATGTATATATAATGAAAATGCATATTTTTCAATTAAAGATAACTTATCGATTCAATATTGGCTGTTTTTGGTGCTGTTTTTATTAGTCATTTTGTGTTTCAAGAAAAAGGTCAAAGGTTAAGAATAAGCTATTAAGAATTAATTACTTAAATGTAAAATGTTTTTCTCTATTTTACAACATTACAATAGCCCAGTGAAAGACTACTTCTCTTATTGATCACGTCTCATGTAGATTGCATGTTTTCTTGTGCGGCTGGATTTTGGACTCATGAAAAAATAATCATGTTGTCTGTATTAGCCAAAACAGATTTACTGAAGTCAAAACACGGATGGAACTGGTGTCAGTGCAAGCGCTGCTTGCTGTGAGACGGGAGCGACCAGCCGGCAGAGGATTTCGCAGGGCAGCCTTCCTCGAACATGTTATGTTCACGATTTCTGATTTAGTTAACGTACACTGCGCGAGGGTGGCTGTGACTGGATGATGACAAGTGTCGGTGATCTCAAGTGATCAGCACTGCTGCTGTTGTATCAGCTAGTAGCAGTCAAGAAACGGGACAAGAGAGGTCACGTATGGGACACATAAATTTAGCCCAATATACCGGACGGTTGGCAACCCTACACCAATATCTTTCAACATGACACATTTAAGATGCTAAACTGCAAACGGATTTTGGATATCTTGAATAGTGAATAGTGTTGCCATGGCAAGGTAAATCAAATTTGCCATAGTATATAACCACTAGACTGTGGTATGGCCCTGTTAAAAACAGTGGTTACACCATGCTATTACATTTAAAATTTTGGCATTACATTTTAATAATTTATAGCTGAAAACTGTTTTCAGACATAATTACTTTTATTAGGAAGTGCATTTGGATATATATTTAGACATTATCAAAGACTACTTTTTGTCACAGTTTAGACCTTGTAGCGTCTGGACCAATCAAACACACAATATATATTTTGTTAGCTATATTTAACAAATACTCTATAACCCCCCTCAGTTAACAAGCCATATGAGGACCTGTGGACCCTTCCCCCGAAATGCGTAACACTCCAGGAAGCCGAACAGGCCCCTGGTTCCATGGCAACCAACGCGGATATCACTGGGTTTATTGCCCAGAGGAATGTGTGCAGAGAGACTCTCACTGCATTTTTCATAGCAAGAGGCACAATGCACAGTAGAAATTGACTTTTCTACTAATTAATTCATAGGAAAACCTTTCTTTGAATGAACAGTGTATCCTTCAGGTCCTGGTGTATGTTGTCTTAGATATTTTTAGACTGTTTTATGCAGGCTTATGAGGGAACCACTCGTCCTGTCAATCTTACCTATATATAATCCTACCATGCTTAGTATCTATGAATTCACCTTCTGATGATCTAAACGAGCATGTATATTATATGTTGGTACATAGGCAATATATTAGTGTCCTGAGAATCTTTAATAATTTCGATTTAAGTTCCATATGCAAATTACCATACCATCAAGCCCAGCTTGAGAGGCGGGAATCTTCTCCGACCTTAAAGGTTCCCTCAGGTGTAAATCTGCTGAATATGCAAATAGTTCAATAACTTAATGTTCTTATTTCTCTTCTCTTTAAAGGGTTAAGCTTTAACCCTTTCCTATACAAACTGTGTGTGTATGTGTGTGTTAGACCAGTTTATGTGTTTATGTAGTATGTTAGACCAGTTTAAGTGTTTATGTAGTATGTTAGACCAGTTTAAGTGTTTATGTAGTATGTTAGACCAGTTTAAGTGTTTATGTAGTATGTTAGACCAGTTTAAGTGTTTATGTAGTTAATAAAACCTTACTTGTATCACACTTGACGTGGTTCATTGTTTGCTCATAACTGGAGGCACTTAATCATGCAGATTTATGCTACAAGCTTTTGTAGACTTGTACAGTAAGGAAGTTATTTCCCTTTAACGAAATTAACGTTTTCTTAGAATTGACAAGACAGTTGACCCTGAGAGGTCAGCTAAATATCTACAGCGGATCTAAAATATTCATAATTAATTATAACTAGTTATGATTAATTATTCATATTTCCCCATGAGCTGATTCGGTACATATGTAAGTGGAAGAAAAGTATGTGTCAACACACCATCTCAAAGACATATTAACGTACGTGAAACATGACATTCCCATACATGTGTATTCCCACATATCCAATTTGTTCTTCTTCTGGTTCAGTTGATAATTCAAGAACACAAGCTATAGCTTCAACTTCCAGCCAGCATCACAGCAAATTTAACAAAATTGACTGTAATGTCTTCCTCAACCCAATAATTTCCAATGCAATGGCATGTCAAAGGGACAGTTTACCCAAAAATCAACATAAACTCACTCCCATGTCATTCCATAAATTCTATGAATGTTATACAATTCAGTGGGGTCCAAAGTGGTTTCAAATTATATTTTGTGTTCCAAAGAAAGTCATAAAGGTTTGTAACAATATGAGGGTAAGTACATGATGACATAATTTCTTTTTTAGGTGAACTACCCTATTAGGAAGACATCTGAAAAAGTTGTCTGACCTCAAGAAGTCAAAGATTCAATCTGCAAACAACAAGAGAAAGTGAACATTTGAAGATAAGAGGGAGAAGGAAAAAAGAATGAGAGAATAGAGGAAAAATAGGAAATAAACAAAAACAGAGAGGCAAAAGACTTAGTGAGCACAAAAGTGCGGGAAAGAGAGTCTAAGTTTACTTGATCTTATCGACTGTGGAATGCACATGCTGTCTGAATTCTGTTTACACACACACACTCTCTCCTTTTGGGTGGAATTGATTTCCATTAACTCCACACGTCTTAATCAGGTCCTAATTCTCTCGCTTGGCTGAAGGGAGCCCGGAAGCTCGCCAGTGTTTGCGGAGTGGCAGTAAGAGGGCCGGGGAGTCTCTTCAGGGCCAGGTAGCTGTGTATGTCTTTGCATTTATCTTTCAGCCAGTGTGTATGTGTCAGTTTGCCCAGCTGTCTCTCAGGTCCTGTTCTGATTAATTGGGAGTAAATGAGTATTGAGCTCCCAGACACTGAACACCCATTACACTCCTACCAATTAATAACCCCTCTCTCTAACACACACATACATGTGTGTTAGACCAGTTTATGTGTTTATGTAGTATGTTAGACCAGTTTAAGTGTTTATGTAGTATGTTGGGCCAGTTTAAGTGTTTATGTAGTTAATAAAACCTTACTTGTATCACACTTGACGTGGTTCATTGTTTGCTCATAACTGGAGTCACTTAATCATGCAGATTTATGCTACAAGCTTTTGTAGACTTGTACAGTAAGGAAGTTATTTCCCTTTAACGAAATTAACGTTCTTAGAATTGACAAGACAGTTGACCCTGAGAGGCCAGCTAAATATCTACAGCGGATCTAAAATATTAATAATTAATTATAACTAGTTATGATTAATTATTCATATTTCCCATGAGCTGATTCGTTAAAACCTTTTTTTTTTAATGTTGAGTTCTCTTGCTGGTAAACAGTCTCTAACTGAGCCTTTGATCTCACTCTGTCTGTGTGTGTGTGTGTGTGTGTGTGTGTGTATGTTTTACACTCTCAGTGTTTTATAGTTTAAACCATTTATTGCTTTACAACCAAAGACTACCAGAGGATTCAATGCATATGCCTACTGTGCACTGTTGTAACACATGTTGTCCTGAAGATGGAAGCAAATCCGCTGTAAATGCCCCCAGAGTTAACTACTGCATTACTGAACTTTCTTTGTACTCTCTTTATCACTCAACACTTAACTGTAACCATGGCAGAAAAATAACTGGTAATTTTAAATGTTATGAAGTTGACAATGCCATCACTACATAATTTTTATTTTTATCCATCTCTCTGTAGGTCTGCGATACACCATGGAACTATTCTTCTTCACAAACCACTTTGTGACCTTAATGCAAGGGGACAGGTTTAAACAGTACATGATGACATCCTGAAGACTGAGCAGCACTTTGAAGGCCTATCCAGTGCTCGACAGAAATAAGGTGAACACAGATCTTAGTCTTATCTACTGCAAGGAAGAGTTCAGAGCCTGTTGTGGTGCTGTAGACGTCCTCCAGCTGTTTATAGAAAAAAATCTTGAAGAGGTAATTTCAAACAGAGTGTGGGGTCAATGCATCTTAAGTGGTCCAAAGCCTGATGGTTGTTTTATTACCTTGATTACTTACTATTTGAATAGTTAATTATAACTAGTTATGGTTAATTATTCATATTTCCCCATGAGCTGATTCGCTACAATAATAAACCCACATTAAACTCAAATTCACAGATTAGTGGTACCTTATTGCATGCTGAATTTTTTATGTATTAGCTAAGCAGTGATGATTCATTGTTCACATGGTTGTTGTTACATATCACCTATTAAATGGCTTTCATTCCTGCATTACATTACACCCCTCCTATTTCTTTAGCACCAGCATTTTCACGTTTTTTTTAGTGTAATGGTTCTAATAGACAATTTTTGCACACACCTGAATCAGATGTACGTGTCAATATATTGGATCTGTGTATTAGATCTTGAAATGACAGGAGCCTAATATTATTCAAACAACAAAAGAAAAAGAAACTCAATCAAAGCTTCAACTGAATAACTTTTGCACGATTAACAAGTATTAATCTATGTAATATGGTGTTTTGTTTCATGTTCATGTTTCCCATGTCTTTTATTTTGTAATTGTTTCATGGTCCATGTTAGTGTCATGCTTCCCTTGCCTCATGTCTCTCTGTCTTGTGTATGTGTCATGTTCTGATTGGTAGTCTTAGTCATGTGTCTTGTTCCCCATTGGTTTGTTCATGTCATGTGACCCTCCTTGTTTCCTATAAGTAGCTTCATGTTCCCATTGTACCCTCGTCGTGTATTGAATGTATTTAACCCGCTGTTGGTGAGTCTAGTCTGTTTGTGTCAAGTCTGCTTATGCTATGTCTGTTCAAGTCAAGTCAAGTCTGTGTCTTGGATTATTGTTTGGCTGTTTGGATCACTCTGTAAATAAACTGCACTTGGGTTCTCACTACGCTCGCCTTCAGTGGATTGACTCTTTACAATCTATATTTAATTTATGCATTTAAATAAATTTAATAAGTGGTTTCATTTGATTATTTAATTTTATTTCTGTAGTATTTTATGCCTGAATATACATATTATAAATTTTTTTTTTGACCTACCTAAAAAACTAAAAGCACTGTTGTACTATTGCTTGTAATTTGGTCCAATAGCATATAGATGCATAACTCTTATTGTGCAGTGATAATGCCAACCGGGATGAACTTCTTGACTACTGACCTACCACTGAAACAGGCTCAGTGAAGCTGCTGCAATGAGATTCATAAGCCTGTGAACAGACCTTACAGGAATGTCTCACTTGCATCATGCATGAGTTCAGTTCCACCTAGGGCTGCACGATTAATCGAATGCGATTGTCATGCGCATTTTGTTAAAAAAGCCGGTTCTGTAATCAGCAGGAAATCATCATCACGTGCTTTCAGATGGAGCATAATTTACTACACATAGTAGTTCACTGACAAGTTACGCAAAAAAATCAAAGAAATCATTTGCGATAATGACAGCTGTTTGCATAGCTTCTCAGTGAACTACGGCTCTGTGAAGTAAATGCTGCTCCATCTGAAAGCATGTGAAAATACTACATTTAATAACATATTTTTACTCCAAACTCACTTCATAATGTCAGTCGAGTGTTTGAAATAAATCCTTCTGTGAGATGATGTGGCTTCTTACACAGAATAAGGCACGCAACATATTTCATAGTATTTAAGCAGTGATAAAGGCATTGCATTATAAATATACTTTATTTTAATGAAAATTATAATAATAAGAACTCAGATAAACCATATATTGCCATAGTCGTGTGTTTATTAGTCCCGTTGAATCAATGAAAGCAGTTGAATCTTCTGTTTATTCAGCTGCAGCGATTTTCTGGGTTTCTTCTGTAAGGCGTATTTGGAGTTTCAGCGTGAGAGTGCCCTCTGGCCTTTGGATGGAGATTTACTGCTGATCACAGAACCGTGCTTCACTGAAAGATATGCATGACAATCGCAGCTTCTGTCGAATCGCGATCTCGATTCCATTTCGATTTATCATGCAGCTTCTACCCCCCAGAAATATGGTCTGTAGCCTTGGCCAGGTAAGATTCGAACTGCCAGACACCTTTATGGGCCGGAACTTCTGCACTCACTACTGCATAAGAGAGGACTTCTCATTAGGACTTCTCACAAGTTAATCATAACCACCAAACTCTTTCCTTATGTTTAGACAAGGAATGCCATTAAAATTTCACCGCTGTATCATTCTTCAAAATCTGAAAGGAAGTTCCCATAGTGTCAGTTACTGACACAGCATTGAGTGAACCTATAAAAGGGAACCCTAGAAAATGCTGTCTAAAAAAGTTTTAGATGGAGTATAGCAAGTGACACTGCAGGTGAACTTTCCTAAGGGTATGTGCTGTCTCTTGTTTTCTCTGAAGCTGTTTAATGCCAGACGTACAAGGTGCGATTTGTGCTAGTATAGGGCCTTGCAAATGATTTGTTCATTGGGAGAAATCATTTAAATTGTGGATGCCATTTAGTCGACTAAATACAAGTCAGCGAGAAGAGGCTTAGTCAACCAAAATTGTATTAGTTGGTTTGCTGCAGAAAAAAAAAAGGTGAAGTCACGCAGTCCATGATAGACAGATCAATAACGGCTGGTCCTTGCGATAATTACAGTACATCAGGCAGGAAATAGGTTTCAAATGTAAGCCTATCATCAAACCTCAAATATGTAAGCAGTAGCAACTTTATGGTGCATATTCAAGAGTGTGGAAGCTATTAATGTGCTTACTGCATGACATGGAGGCATTGGCGTCATTGCTTGTTTTTTCCCTGATAACAGCAAAAACAAATGAAAATACTCTTGTCATTTTTGCTCATACAGATAAAAGTAAGACATCATTCTAAACTGGGTCTACTTTTATTTGTGTGAACTCACAATGTCAACAAAATAAACTGTGTTTTCTGCCATCTCCGTTAACTGGAAGCGCGTCACAAATATTAACTGAAACTCAACATATATGGGACATGTCTTGCCTCACAGGCATGTAGATATCTATAAAAGCTTGCTTGACATATATACTTTTAAATGAGCCAATTAAAATAGAAAACAAATACTCTCTAATTAGGTGATCTGAATGAATGGCAGCATCGTCAGCTTCATATTCGACACCGATTCAGAAAACTCTAGTTTATTAATAAATAATTAAAATACCTCCTTGCTAGTTTTTTCTGACACATACATAGTCATTACTTTTGCCAGTGCTTTGCAGCAAGTAATCAAATTAATTTAAATGTGCGATTAGTCGACTAATGGCTTAAATGAACAACTACTAGTCGACTAGAGAAATCTTTAGTCACGGGCAGCCTTAATGCGCATTGTCATGAATCCTGTCCATGGACTTCCGTTCGATCGCCACCAGAGGTCACCCTTCCGTTACACTGACTCTCGCACTACACAAACTGTTACACATCACCCTGGACTAAATTTCCCATGCTCCATTGCACTAATCACAAGCTCATCTGAAACCAATCACACACAGCTGCTACCAATAACACACACTATATAAATCAGTCTCACACCACCATTCAATGCCGAGTATTGTTTAGCGTTTATCTCTCATCTAGTGATAGCTACTTTACGGAGCCATTCCAAGTTTCTGAATCTAGTATAGCCTTGCTCTTAGTCTGTTTACCCGTGTCTTGATCCTTGCCTGTTATCTCGTTTTGTCTGATCTCTGCCTGCCCTGAAGTTTATAGCCTGTTCTGGAATTATCCTTTGCCTTGCTGTTTCGGACTGTGTTTGCACCTCGCCTGGACTCTAGCTCGTCTTGTGGATTCTCCGTTCGCCCTCAGGATTACGTTCGCCGGAGATTGACCATGCCCGTTTACTGGACTAATCTTGTGTCTTGCCCTCAATATACCTGTTTGCCATTGTTTGACCTATGCCTGTTATGACCACGTCTCTGTCTAATAAAAGCCTGCAGATGGATCCGCACTTCTCATGTCTCGTTCGCCCCGTAACACGCATACACTGACACAAATTCACTCTCTAGTGTTTTTGTTGAATGGAATAACCATGCTTTTCTCTGCTATTCACCAAATCATTTGCACAGCCATCTCTTTATTTTCTGTTTCCATCTAAAGCTATAGCAGCAACAATGAAAACTCCAATCTCTGTGGTTAGCACAAAAGATTACGCAATAAATGCCGGCTCTCCATGCAGTCATGCGATGTATCAACTGCTTTGTCACGATTATCAGGTTATCTGACTCGTAACGTGTGGAAAGGCCCACAAACTCCCAAGTGTCTGAACTTGCACCGTGTATGCCCAGCTTAAGACTCAACAGGATTGCATGGCTCTGGAATTTTTAAGTCTTTTGAATAAGGAAAAGTTGTGTTCTCACTGTCCATAAGCCTCCAGTTGAGTAATGGATCGTAGACAAAAGCCTCCAGCACGGCCATGACACTGTCCCTGTGTTCACGAAGTACTTCCATCACCGTGTGACATGTAATCCGGTAATTACCATCCAGTCCGGTCACCTGAGAGGAAACACGACTTCAATAAACTCATAATTTGCTGCTTATTAATAGCTAGTATGGTAGTTGTTAAGGTTTAGGTATGGGATAGGATTAAGGGATTTAAAATATGGTCATGCAGAATAAGACATTAACATGTGCTTTATAAAGACTAATAAACAGCCAATATGCTACTAATATGCATGCTAATAAGCAACTAATTAATAGTGAGAAGGTCCTTAAAGTGTTACTGGCATTTCTTGGGTCAATGGATATATATCTTTTTGTAAATCATTCCATTCCTTTTTTACTCACAATTTGTACAGTGTCCCAACTTTTTTGGAATTGGGTTTGTATATTTGTCTTCTTTTTTTTTATTTTAATTTTTTTTTAACAAAAAAACTCTAGAAAGGAGTGGCTTCACAACAACTCTGTGACTGTTCTTGTATTGCCCAGCCAGAGCCCTGACTTAAACCCCATTGAGCATCTCTGGAGAGACCTAAAAATTGCTGTCCACCAACGTTTACCATCCACCCTGACAGAACTGGAGAGGATCTGCCAGGAGGAATGGCAGAGGATCCCCAAATCCAGGTGTGAAAAACTTGTTGCATCTTTCCCAAAAAGACTCATGGCTGTATTAGATCAAAAGGGTGCTTCTACTAAATACTGAGCAAAAGGTCTGAATACTTAGGACCATGTGATATTTCAGTTTTTCTTTTTTAATAAATCTGCAAAAATGTCAACAATTCTGTGTTTGTCTGTCAATATGGGGTGCTGTGTGTACATTGAGGAAAAAAAATTAACTTAAATGATTTTAGCAAATGGCTGCAATATAACAAAGAGTGCAAAATTTAAGGGGGTCTGAATACTTTCCGTACCCACTGTATATATATATATATAAGTAGTAATGTTTTACTTTTTTTATTATGCAAACAAGGAAGACTATTTACATAAGACTAACTAATACCAAGGCAAACAAACATATTTGGTATCACTGTTTTTCCCAGTATCTAGAAAAGTTACTAGTTAAGGCATGGTGAAAAACATTTGGGGCTTCAACACTCCAAATACACTCGCATGCAAAAGACTATCTTACCTCCATGGCATTGGTTAACATTCGGGTTAATCTGAAAGGTATTTTCTCAGGGAATTTTTCTCTTGTCATTGCAACCTTAAATATATATAGAAAAAAATCAGACGTGAACAAACAAAACTACTGTATGTTGCTTATTTTTTGTTGTTTATAACAATAATAAAAAAATCCTACCTCAAAACAGTCCCCAAAATCAATATGCAGTATCTTTCCACTGAGCCTGTCCAACATCAGATTGGAAGGATGCCTGTGGTTGGAGGAAAAAAGATAATGCATGATCAAATTAATGAATGAATAAACTAGTTTGATAAGTGTTGATAAAAAATAAATAATTCCAGTTTAGTTTGTACCTGTCCCCAAGCCCTAAGATATAGCCAACCATGGACATGACAGCTAGTGAGCGGGTGTAGTTGGTTCTCCTATCAAACCAAACCTGTATGAAGAGGTAGCCATTTTTATTTAATTAATTAAAATAATAAAATAATGAAAAAGTAATCAATTGAATCTCATTTTATATTTTTTTCTTAAAACAACCACATTTCTATAGAGACAATAGTAAATATATCTATAATGGTATAAATTTCACCACTAACAGAAAAAGTGACTCAGTACATTAATCAAACAATGATATTTTGCATAGAGTAAATAAAGCCTATTTTAGACAATTCCAGAAAAATGAATGTAACACTAAAGAAATCTCACTCTGACTACTGTAATAGATTAAATAAATGAGAAAAAAAATCCTCTTTTTTTCCTCAAAGAAAAACTTACAAAAATAGGCTTAATGTTGTTCATGCAAAATTAATTTTGATAGTGTACTTTAGACATTCTGCTAACTATAAGTAACTTTGCAACTACATGTCAACTAGCAGTTATTAGAATACACTGTCTGCTTAATATCTGCTAACAAATAATTTTTATGGTCCTCAACAGACATTCTACTGACTATAAGTAACTTTGCCATGTCAAATTATTCTACTAACCCTAACCTAACAGTTTACTAACAGTCAAGTCACCTTTATTTCTATACCAATTTTTACAATATAGATTGTGTCAAAGCAGCATCACAGGGATAAACAAGAAAGAGCAGAAGGAATTATGGGAACTCAGCTTTGGATATAATTCAGAATAAGACAATAAAAGACAATAGTCTCTTTATTTAGCTCAAGTCAGTTAAGTTCATAATACTCTAATGAAAGTTACTTGACATGTAGTTGTCAAGTTACTTATAAAAAGTTCGTAGAATGTCTAAAGTGGAGTATCAAAATAAAGTGTAACCCTCTATAGACACATCGACAATAGAACATCTATTGGCTATTTTTTTTTTACAGTTATATATATACAGTTGTATATATAATTAAATGTTTTAATATTGTGTTTCATTTTAGACACAATATTGTCTGTGTTTGTCAGCAATGAACAACGCCACAGCGGAACTGTGTAAACCAGCATTTTTTAATGAATCAATTACTCAATTAACCATTCATAAAGACAGTCACTTGCTTTGTTCCTGAAATGAAGTGACTGCTTAACGAACTGGTTAAATAAATGACTCAATGATCGACTTGGCACTACCTAACTGGAGGCTTTAGTTTCATAATTAAAGCATTATTTAATTTTTTTATTAATATTTTAATGTTCAAAAAACGATTTTTAAAACACATTTTTTTCATAGCATTATCTATGCAATTGTCATTTCAGTTTAAATATATCTAAATGCTGCTGTAGATGCAGCTTCTGTGCTACTTCTGCAGTGCAAAAATGGATTTTGTTGATACTGATTTACTTTGGTTATGGTGTACAGTGCCGTATTATTCTAATTTAATTGATTGATTAAATGTAAGATTATGTAAATGTAAGAAGATGTTGCATACATCTAATAAGGCTAACAAAAATTGCCCTTATAAATGTATCAGTTTAAGACAGAAAATATTGGCTCACAGTGGAAAAGTAATTGAAGAATATGAAGAATAAGAAAAGCTGTAGGAGTCTAGTCAACAACAGGCCTAAACCAGCCAAAGTACCAGCACATATATTGCAGCATACGCACTCAGCAATATTGTCTAATTAAGAACATATTGCGATTGCATTAAAAAAAATTAGGGGCACTATGAAAATGTGTTTTTCCCTTAATAAAGGGACACAAGGAGACATTTACAAGCAAAATGGTTTAAACAAGTCCAATAGGTTTTTGAATATTTATGCTTTAAACTTTATGCAATAATTATGTAATTTAAATTTTTCAATAATTATGTAATTATATACATACTCATACAAATACTTATCACTTAAGCATATATATATATATATTGTCATCATAAAAGTGTGGTATTCTTTGATTGCGAACTGCTCTGAAACCACGAGCCTGTAGAACAGGGGTCGGCAACCTTTTGGCCATGAAGTGCCATTATCAATCAAGCTGTATTTATACAGTACACAATCATTTTTAAATGTTCAGATAAAATAAATATTTCTGGAACATATATCTTAAATATTTCTGGAACATTTTTCATAAATTGTTCTTTAAAATTGTCAAAATCTTAAAAGTTTGTTTATTTTAATGTGAACATGACTGTGTGTGTGAATGTTGTTCACACAACACCGTCATTGTGATTCGTGTGTGGAATGTTAAGAACTGACTGTAAACTGACTTAAAAATAACCAGCATTTATAGCAGCAATTTATTAATTGTTAACAGCAACAAATGCAGAATAAACTGTAAGCTGTAGAACATGCAAGAATGCAGCGTTCAGAGTTTAAACTTGCAGCACTCATATTTAGTTAATAAAATCCAAGCCTTTTGAAGTTTAATAATCACATTAGACTGTATCGTGTATCTGCATTTTCGCCCCCAAATTTAAGTCCTCTCAAAATTATAATTAAGATGTTTGATATACAATTGATCATATTTAGGACATTTTAAGGACCTGCAGGGACGTGTTTTATTTGCTCATGTGCTCCTAAATGCTTTTTACAATTCACCCACATCTATTAGAGCTATTTGACTTTGGTGAGAAAATAAGCTTAATATACAACACAATTTTTTGGATGAGAATGAAAGATGATGATGATTTCAAACCTCTGAGCTGGGACTCTTCAGCCAGAGCAGTTTGGCCAGGTCATCTCCTGCTGTATTGTTCACTGCATGCTCAAACACCTCTACCTTCTCCATGAGAGTCAAGTGATCATAGTCAGGTGCCATCTACCATAAATGACACAGTTTTAGCCAACACTTAATTGAATGGGTTATTTAGGAGATCAATTTTACTTCATTTCTTCACATCCTCCCACACCATCCACAGTTAGTTTTGTTGTGCCCATGACATAATTAACTTGTGGGAACATAATAGGCTATGATGTGACCAAGAGGTAATGACATTCTTATGTCTTGGCCATGAGATCCTATGTTAAGGGCACATTCACATACATTCTTTTCATGTGGCAATCTAGGATAATCAAAATGAAGACATCAGCATTAAGACACTGCTAATATTATTATATTATATGAGATGCATAGATATCTCAAAAAGGTATGACAAAGGCTACTTTTTTGGACAAAACGTTCGTGATAATAAATCTTGCTTAAGAGAGTGTGCAGTTATCATTTTTCTTCATTACGTTTACTCAATTAACTTGCACCTCAAAAAGGTGTGTGTTTGTTTTACTGTTCTATTAAAAAAAAAACATTTTTATTAATCTCATCCCGAAGTCTTTTAAACCCATTCACTGATACATTAAATGAAGGGGGAAAAAAATATATAATAAATATGATATATACAAATATTAAACAACAATAACAAAACTGATCACTGAACAAAAATGCTCATATATATAAATTTAAACTTCATTTGAATGCTGTGGCAGAGACTAGGCATCTATACACGGCATGCAATATAATATATATAAATATAATGTAATGTAGTATAATAATATAATATAATACAACCATGCCTCAAATGCAAAATTGACTGTCATTCTTAATCCAAAATAAAATTTAAAATTAATATTCTCCCTTTCTGATAATCCCAGGTTGCTATGGTCACGCAGGTTTGTTTACACATTAAACTTGTGGGCAAGAGAAAAGGATGTCATTACTTTAACACAATGATCTCACAGCCATGATAATCACATTTTTGCAAATTAATATTTTGTGGAGTTCACTGATGGCGCTTTTCCACTGCATGGTACGGCACGGCTCGTTTTTGGGGGGTTTTCCACAGTGTATGGTACCTGGTACTTTTTTCAATACCACCTCGGCTGAGGCTCCAAGCGAGCCATACCGTTACCAAAATGTGACGTGTAAACCCTGCTGATCAGTGATTGGCCGGAGAGAATCGTCACTACCTGCGTAATTGAACTTGCGACACGAGACACTAGACCCGTTAGATTAGATCCACATGCTGAGAATGAAGAACACCATTCCATCGATATGCTCCACTGTTGTGTGTTTGTTTGTGTTGCATTTACGATGATGTCACGGCATTAGAGGCGGCGCAACTATAACGACATGTCTATAACCACTCTTAAGCGGTACTAAACTGCAGTGGAAACGCAAACCGAGCCGTACCATGCAGTGGAAAAGCGGCATGATTTAATATGACCTGGTCACAACAAAAGTAAGCATAACAAACATGTCCCTTCCCAGGCAATTTTTTTTAAAGACATTAAAAACTATAGACAAACTATGTATATTTTATTTATATATAAAACTATTATAAACAAAAGACAAACATTTGATTTCTTTCTAAGTAAAAATGTTCAGTTTTGAGTTTGACTAATGGCAAACAGGAAGCTGTATTTGGCAGGTTTGAGACATGTTACCCTAAGCATGATGCGATGTTCAATGTTGAGTAGGATCTTCTTCTTCTCTCGGTAGTCTCGAATCAGTGCGTGCAGCGTGTCACAATGAGGAACCCAGCCGATCAGACCAGAGTTGGTGGAGAGTGGGATCACAGCATAGCGCTGAATACTGTTCAAAGACACATTCAGTAGAGGAAAACAATTCAAAACGTGAGCCACAAAATTTGAGCATCATAACCTACCAATAGAACTGGGTAATATTTTGAATCAGTTTTGAATAAGTAGTGCAATTAGACTAGTCTCATGCCTAGTGAGTATGAGAGCATTGTATATCATCCTCCACAAATATTAGATCCCTTGGTAAATAATGGGCCATACAATTTTTTATTTTTAGCTATAAAAATAAAAATCTTGAAAATTCTAGAGCAAATGAATGTGAAATAATTTAAATATATTTTCCCTAAAATGTGTGCCTAGAAATTCTTATGAGTAAAAATCTAACTGAAGTATCTTTTGATTCACATGCTATGTTTTTAAGTTCTCCTGAGTGATCAAAAACCTAATCTTAAATTTAAACTTCACCTAAAATGCTAAACTATGATTTTCTGTTTTACTGGGTTTAAATATGAGGCCATATTCCTGTAGTCATCACTATAAGAAAGTCCTGAGAACAGAATAATTACTCTATGTGAGACAACAGGTTGAGCTGCACAAATGAAGAGATGGCTACAAGATATTAGCTCAATCTTTTACATTTACATTGTCATTTAGCAGACGCGACTTACAAATGAGGACAATAGAAGCAATCAAAACTAACAAAAGAGCAACAATAGAAGCAACAGCAAAGTTTCTGAATGTCAGATCAGTTCTAGATTCCTTGCCATATGTTGCTCAACCTTTTTAGAGGAGAAGATTCAGAGCTTGTGATGTTTCTCATTTGTAGGTTGCTTCGGATAAAACCTTCTGCTAAATGAATAAATGTAACAAGTATGTTGTATGAGGGAGTGCCAGAAACTTAAGTTTTTAAAAATATTTGACATTAATAGTTAGATTTTTGTGAATATTTTAAAATACCAAAAGCACGAACATCAAAAACATTTATACATTATTATACACATTCGTTTTGCTCATATTCATGTCATATTTTGCTCAAGGTGGAAATATTTGAGGAGGCCACTATAATACCAGCTCTGCTCAGCAGGTAGCACTGTTGCTTCACAGTGAGAAGGTTCTTGGTTTGAGTACTGGCTGAGCAAAGCAGTACCCTGAGAAAACATGCCAGCACAGAGAAAAACAGGCAAACTACACATATGTAGGGTTCCTTGCCTATCTGTGTGTAGTTTGCATGTTCCTCTCTGTGTTAGCAAATTTGCTCCGGTTTACTCCACCATCCAAACACTTGCAGGTTAGGTGGATTGGACATAATACAATTTTTCATAGAAGTGAGTGTGTGACTGTGTCCCAGCACTGAGGTTTCACGAGTTAGTATTCAGTGGTGGGATGCATCTGGACATCTGGCGTAAACTTCAGTAGCAAAAACGCATTAAAGTTGGTTCAGGTCATTTCAGTTCAGGTCATTTTTGAGAATCTTTTTAATTTACCCACTTCAGGGAATAGATTCAAAATGTTTATTCAATTCAATGTTCACTGAAGTCCCTGCATGACATTTTTTATGCATTAAAATGTTTTAGTGAAAACATACTCATAAGTTTGCATATTTTTTGCAGATTCTGCAAGCTGTTTATCACTTTAACAAATAAAAGGGGTCATAAAAATATTATGTTGCGGGTCCAGCATTTCACATTAAGGAACTTATGCACAATTATTACAACAATTCATTGATGTTCAAGCAGGCAACATACTACATTAAGAAAACTTTTGATGGTCATGATGATTTGTGTAAATAGTTATTTTGTCTTTTGAGAAATATGTAAATAACTTACTGTTACAAAAGTTATACTTGATAAACAAGTCTAACTCTTGCAACACTTATATAACTCCTGAAGGGCAGTAGAGGTTTACATATATGCCAGTAATTATAAAATGCAAAATACTGGTCAATATACCAGCCACGGCAATACTGTATATTGGTTAACTACTGATTTGTACTGTATTGTACTTCTTGTGTCAAACATTCTGAATCTATTTAGCATTGATTCCACTCATCAGAAAAACAAAACTATCTTCTTAAGTTATTTTAGAAAAAATACACAAGATATCAATATATTATTTGCTTTAGCTATGTCTTGTTTGACTGACATAATTTGTTTCAAAGAATGACACATTCTGAGATTCTCTGATGCCTGAATACAAGAGGCTTGCCTCAGATTCTTGCGCAGGGAGGCTGGGTCATTAGCCAGTAGAGTGTTCACTAAGCCAAAAAGCTGCATGACCCTCTCGTCTTGCCGTAGATCCTCATGACCCTTCAGCAAGAACATGAATTCATGACCGTTGCTACCTGCAGGACGCAGAACAGAACAGAGAAAGCTTTGTCTCACCATACCAACTGTCATACATGCATTCACATTCACAACCAAGATTACAACATGCGTTTGTATGGAAAAAAGACAATAAAATGAAATCCTCATTTTTAAACCTTTTTGCGATTTTTTGTTTGTGTCTGTTGTTCATTTTTCATTGTCCCTAGTATTTATGACAGCCTATGCGAAACAGCTCATTTTCACTTGGCTCTTACCCATGATGGTGAGTTTGCGTGGCCGCTGTTTGGAGGTGATGACCTGCAATGAGGGAGCAATAGACTGAATACGTATGATTGGCTGATTGGGGTCATATGTTCCGGGCACGGCCAACTCCAGATCACGACACATAAGTAGTTTTGGTGAGACGTACTGAAGCTCTAGAGAAGTGAGCTGTGGACAAAGAAATATGCATGATACATAATTTTATGAAACATCACTAAATTATATCCTGACAGAAATAAGTGGTTATTTTTAAAAGTGCACACAGTTTCACAGCTGATATCGTATCAACAGTGTCAGATATTTATAACAACAAAATATAATCTGGTAATATATGTCAGTCTTCATCCTGAAAATATTCTTTCCATAATTTACCTGCTATTAGTTTAACCCGCCACTCATGTGAGTTTGATTGCTTTTACCATTGTAAAAATGTGCTCATATTCTCTGTTCCCAATCTCAAAGGAAAGTGACATTTAGAATTGTTAAATTTTAAAAACAATATTACAATTTAGGACATCATGATTTATGATATTGCTGCAGGCTGATGTAAGTGATCTAATGACTATTCTGAGCAAGAAACGCTACTGGCAGACCTGTGGCAGCTGTTTGGAGATCCTGCGGAACACGTGGTAGTACAGGTCCCAGGCCTGCGTCAGGTCCTTCACGTTACCTGATCGCATGTACTTTCTGCACCAGTCCTGCGCCTCCATCAGGTCTCGGCCATAAGCCTGAAACCACAGCCACAGTTATAAAAAGGAAAGTTAGCTCAAGTCACCATTATTTATATATCGTTTTATACAAAAGAGATTGTTTCAAAGCAGTTTCACAGGAAAATAACAGAATCAGTAACTTTTCATCAAATATAAGGCAAATCCAAATTCTGCTGTGAAGCAGCTCTAACAAGACAATAGTGTCATTATACAGCTCCAGTCAGTTCAGTACTGATTTAGTTCAGTTCAATAAGTGTCAATGTTGCAAAATTGGTCAATTATGAACAAATGAGATTCAGCTATAAAGCACCTTTATCAAAGATCTTAGTGTCATTATTCAGCTCAATTTAGCTCAGATTTATCCGTATTTGTAGATTAATGTTATTCAATAAAATTTTGCATTCATCTGCTTGAGGATCAGAATACGTCACACTCGCATTAGGTGAGAAGGAAGAGTTGTAATCTGTCTAGTGTCTGAAACATGATTATTTTCAAACCGCTATAAGCATTATGAACGTTCTTCTTGTAAATGTGTTTCGGAAAGTGATGCAGGTTGACACACAGACCAATCATTATCCACTTCTATATTTATTGTGTGCAAAACCATGGATTGCAAAATTTGCCGTTTAAGAAAAACTTTCATAATCATTTGTTCTAAAAATGGCACTGGTGTGGATTTAAAATATCAAGTATTTCTACATTTAATATTAATACCACATTCAACATTCTTGAGGATTACCAAAAAACTTTTAGATCCATTTTACTTCAATGAACAAATGATAATTTAACCTTCATTACTGAAATAAAAAAATAAGGCTTTTAGTAACTAAATCCACTTCACTTCACTAATTACTCTTTAACAGCGATGCTATAGAAATAAACAAAGCTACCACAAAAACAGAAGTGCAAACACCATATTCTAAAGATGGTCACGCGCTTGTTTCTCCGATGCAAAAGGTCTATACTGGAGATGTTTACACATCGTGAGTAGCCTATAAAAGACTGATGAGCTGTTTGTCACTTTAGATGTCCCTGACAAGGGCCGGAGTGAGGCCTGTTTTCAGCCCAGGAGTTCAATGCACAAGACCATCCCCTCATTTGTTTTAACAAGAATAAACAGGTAAATGCATAATAAACTTTCACATACAAACATTCTGCAATCACATAGGCACAGCTGAAAAAAACTGCACACACAAAAAAAATAATAAATTCAAATTAATTATAATGAAACCCAGGCAGCAAGTATGGGTTATGCTCGTTCTATGAAATATTACATTATTTCTAAAAATCTTGTCTTGATGACTTTTTTTTTTATTGCCACAGGTGGGGGCAGAGATTGCATTAAACATTTTTTGGAGGGTTTAAACATTCCGAAAGTATTTTTCTTTAAAAAAAACTGATGGATAATTAAAAATTATTTCCTGTGTTTGTCACAATGTGCTCTCTCTGACAAGTGACATGAGAAAATTACCCTTTTTAATGCATACCATGTAAAGATGTGGATTAATTAGTTTAGTTATAGTCACGCAATAATGTAACACACATGGTTTTTCTGTGTGTGAAGTATGGAGAGAAACTAGGGGAGAAATGGGGGATTAATATATGTCATATAATAATATTTATTATATATACACACCTGCCACGAAGAGCTGTGCGATCATAATGCATACCATGTAAAGATGTGGATTAATTAGTTTAGTTATAGTCACGCAATAATGTAACACATGGTTTTTCTGTGTGTGAAGTATGGAGAGAAACTAGGGGAGAAATGGGGGATTAATATATGTCATATAATAATATTTATTATATATACACACCTGCCACGAAGAGCTGTGCGATCGCAAGCAGTGGGGTTTTGGATGTGTGCTCGTACACCCTGCTGCTTGCGTGTACTGTACACAGCTCTTCGCTGCTACTAAAAAAAATACCTGCAATTTGACACTTTCCATGTGTCTCTCACAGAAAATGAACTAGACACTTGCCGTGTAGTAATGCTGGCCCAATTTATGAGCAGCCCACTGGGAAATTTTCCCAATTCTCCTGATGGCCACGACCCTTAGAGCAGAGCTAATGACAAGAAGCCCAGAGCTAATAACACCTTTGATTGAAACTGTGGTTACTGTATTTTATACTTTAATGGTTTTATTTGCATTTACAATTTTAATTAATATATAAAAATCTAATAAATTAAAAGAAAGGTCAAATTGATTACAAAATTGCCTACTGAGGCTTTTAATTTTAGTGTTTTAAGACCTTAAGCAAGAACAATACTACAGGCTACAGAATCTTCTGACCAAGTAGTATGTAATTTGAAATGCTTGTAGACCAGAATAATGAAAAGAGCTGTTAGAATTTGTAATTTAGTGCAATGTAACACTCTGATTAAATATTTTAAGACAATGCATACAATTTTTTAAATATATTAACTATAAAAAATTCCATGATTTATCCATGACTTTAAAGATTTTATTAATTTCAATTACTTTCCTTGGAGATAAGAATTTTACAACTCCCTGATTTTCCATGAACATCTAGTATTTTTTTTCTTCTTTTAATTAATAATAGGCAATGAAAACATATTTTGTAAGAAAATGGAAATGTACAGTGAGTAATTATCACTGAACATTAATGCAAAGTCCAAAAGTCTAAATAATTCTTGGTATATAGCGATATATATATATTTTTTGTAGCCTGTTTTGTTCGTATTCTTAAGAATCATTAAGCAATTAGATGAAAATTGCAGTGAGCTACTATATTTTTTAGGCATTTGGTAAAACAGGCAATCTCTATAGTTAATGTTACATAAGCACATTCTGAATAATCCTAATGAACTACACTGCATTTACAGTGCGTTCATTTTGTATAGTCACTTTTGGGACATCTTCATTGCTATTATGACATGTGATATGCGTAACATGAACACTGTAAAATGAAATATTACCTGATATGCACACACAATTTATATAAGAAGCCATGTGTTACTTCTCTACTCTCTTATGTTTTTTGACATCTTTATTCAGTGTTAACCTTCAATGTACAATGCACTTTCCTGAGAAAACTAAAGAAAAAAATATCAGAAGATCCTCAAAACATTGGGTTACAAACTTACCTGATTGAAGGATGTTTCTTTCAGAGTTTGCGGCCCTCTCTCCATCATGGCATGAAGGGGCTCCAGGACGGCAAACATTCCCTTGACATTCCTCTCTCCAAAGTACAGACGTGACGCCTCCTCCAGCCCCTCGTGCCACATTTCATGCCACAGAATAGCCACCCTGATCAGCTCCTCACTTACCTAAACACAGACAGAAACAGTGATATATATGGGCCATATGCTGCTTCTACTTGGATTCATTTCTCTTTCGGATCATAATTGACCCTTGGCTAAACCCTGCCTTAAAAACATCACTTATCAATGCTGCTACTGTACCTTAGTGACTGGTAGCTATCACTGTCACTGTCACTATGTTATCAGACCAGCTTTTGCTCCTTTCGGGTGTTTTTGTATTTCCATTAAGTCTCATCCTCGGAAGGATCTGTGTGTTTAGTTAAAGGTCATGGGACTGAAATGTTGCTTAAATTTTGACCATTTTTTGCAAGTTGGAATAGTGCGCAAAACTTTTTTTCCTAAAGAAGTTACGGTAACACTTTCTACGAAGCCCGTATTTATAATACATTATAAGGGCCCTTTCACAACAAGAACAATAACTATAAAGATAACTATATTAACGTTGTGGCGAGTATCCCGAGTCCAGATTAGCGTCGCCCTGGAAACGCCGCTGCCACACTGATCACCGACGCACAACACCTGTGCGCGATGAGTGGCGCACCTGGAGCTCGTTCCCGCTGGCCTTAAAAGCCAGGAGAAGAGACACCAGCGGGAAGGCACCCCAGAGCTCCAGGCGACATTAATGCTTGTTGCTGATTGTTCACAGACTCCGAAGGCACCCTGGGAGAGGGATCTGCACCACGGCACTTCACCCCACGAGCACCACACTGAGACGGGCACCGAGCACCATTCCTCAGAGCACGTGTGATCAGTGTGTTGGCAATAAATCACCCTCCGGGGCTCTTTCTATCCGTACCGAGTCTGTGTTCTCATTCACCCATATGGTGGAGAATGCAGGCATAACAGGTGAATTGAGACACAGACTGGTACCGCCAGGTGGCTATAACGATATCTGTGCTTCTTCTAGGAGAAACCGCTCTCTTCCCCCGGACATATGGAAGAGGTCATCTGCCGCCTAACGGAGCTCTTGGCCTGCCAGCAGCAGTTTACAGAGCGACTGGCCGCCCGGCAGGAGTATACTGACCGGGTCGTGGAACAGCTGCAGGCCAGCGTGGCGGGGCGCCTGCCCCTCCCGGAAGCGCCGGTCAAAGCGTACCAATACCTCGTCCGGTTGACCGAGAACGACGACATCGAGGCTTACCGCCACACGTTTGAGGTCATCGCGGCCCGGGAGGGGTGGGTCCAGGAAGAGTGGGCTCGCATCATCGTCCCCTTTCTCACCGGAGAAGCGCAGCGGGCCTATTATGCCCTGAGGGCACCCCGGAACGAACAGTATGACGAGCTCAAAGCCAAAATCCTAGCCCGGGTGGGTCTATCGCACATGGGGGCGGCGCAACAGTTCTATCAATGGACCTATGATGACCGGCGGCCAGTGAGAGCGCAAGCTGCGCAACTGGCCCGGTTAACTCACCTGTGGCTTCTCGCGGGGTCCCCGACCCTGGACCAGGTAGCCGAGAAAGTACTTATCGATCGGCTGCTATGGACACTGCCCCGCCCGCTGAGGCGCCCGGTCAGTATGCGAAATCCCCAGGACATCCACAGGCTGGTGCAGGCGGTCGAGCTGGCGGTGGCAACAAATGCCCGCGAGGCAGGGGAGAGAGCGGGCCTGGCGCAGGGTGATGGAGCGGCGTCCGCTCGAAGGTGCACCGCGACCAGGCAGCAGACCGGCGGTCCACGACTTGACGGATGAGCCAATGCCCACGGAACCCCCGGCCCCGACGGCCCGGGCCTGGATGGCGGGGTGTTTCCTGCACCAGGACGGACTTTCCCCGGGCCCCAGCAGGATGGTAAAACTGGAAGGGAAACCCGTACAGGCCTTCTTGGGCTCAGGCACCCTCGGGCAACCGTCCCTGGTACGACCCAGGCCCGAGCAGAAATCCCAGTTGCCGCTGACGTGTGTGCACGGAGACACCCGCTATGTACCGGCCCGTACAGTGTGGATCTCAGCGGAGCCCGGGGCCTGGGCCATCGAGGTGGGCATTGTGCCGGATCTCCCCATACCTCTGCTCCTGGGACGGGACTGGCCGGGGTTCCAGAAGCTCCTCCTCGGACCCAGGACACCAGGCTGTACCGCCCGGAACGGGCCACGGCGACCCCGTTGGGGACCGCCCAGCCCAAGGCCGGTCTACCTAGCGACGGATAGCGAGAGGGAGGGTGAGTGTCAGCCCCCTAATCTACCATCGGTCTACCTTGTAGATGTTTACCCAGGTTACGGCCGGGGGCTCGTTCGGAAGGGAACAACGCGAAGATGACCGCCTGCGGAACTGCTGGGATCAAGTGCGCCGCATTGATGAGGTAGACAGGCTCCGGGGCCCCACCCCCTCCCTCATTTCGAAATACGCAGTGGTCTGCTGTACTGTGTCGCCCACAGGCGGGGGGAGGACAAATTCCTCCTGGTAGTGCCTACCACCAAGACGGAGACGGTCATGGAGCTGGCACATGGCCACCCGATGTTGGGACACCTAGGAGTCGACAATACCGTCCAGCGCATCCGGGACCATTTTCACTGGCCCGGACTAGAGGCGGAAGTGAAACGGTTCTGCCGTAGCTGTCCCACCTGCCAGCAGACGTCTCTGTGCCGCCCTCCCCCCAGCCCGCACATTCCACTACCCGTCATTGATGTGCCCTTCGAGCGGATTGGGATGGATCTGGTAGGACCGCTGCCGAAGTCTGCCCGGGGACATGAGCACATCCTGGTTATCCTAGACTATGCCACCCGGTACCCGGAAGCCATTCCACTGTGAGCGGG
>NW_015506096.1:369380-375010 GCF_001515645.1 Sinocyclocheilus grahami | reverse complement strand
AGGGGCCTTCTAGACATGGCTCGGGAAGCCTGGGAGAACCAGCCCACCCCCCTTCGTAGCCTCGTCGAGCACGTGCGGGAGATGAGGAAAAGGATAGACCGGGTCATGCCGCTGGTTAAGGAACATCTCGTGACCGCCCAGCGCGCCTAGCAACGGCTGTACGACTGGCCTGCCCAGGCCCGGGAGTTCCAGCCGGGCAATCGAGTGGTGGTACTGGTCCCGACAGCTGCGTGCAAGTTTCTGGCGACCTGGCAGGGGCCCTACACCGTAGTGGAACGGATGGCAAATCTACCACGTCAACTTGCTCAAAAAGTGGGTTCCCCGGCCCGAGCAACGGGCCGTGCTAGCCCATACCGGGCCCCCAGTAGTGGACATGGAACCGCAGCTGTCGGCGACCCAGAAAACGGAGCTTGAGGCCCTGGTCAGTCAGTTCCGGAATGTGTTCCGTGAGACCCCGGGTAGAACTACCGTCATCGAGCACGAGGTCCCGGGAGAAGACAGCCTTTAGCACTCCCAATGGCCACTGGCATTACCGGGTGCTACCCTTCGGCTTACACGGGGCACCAGCCACGTTCCAGCGGTTGATGGACATCTTGCCCCGGCCCCACCAAGCCTACGCCGCGGCTTACCTGGATGATGTCGTCATACACTCCGAGGGCTGGGAGACTCACCTGGAGCGTCTATGGAGGGTGTTGACGGAGCTCCGGCAGGCTGGCCTGACGGCCAACCCCAAGAAGTGCCACCTTGGCCTCACCGAAGCAAAATACCTGGGGTACAAGATTGGAAGAGGGCTCATCATGCCCCAGGACAAAAAGGTCGAGGCGGTAAAGGAGTTCCCACGTCCCACCAACAAGAGACAGGTACGGCCCCCCCTTTTTGGGGTTGGCGGGCTCCTACCGATGTTTCATTCCTAACTTCTCCTCTATAGCCTGCTCCCTGTCAGACCTTACCAGGAAGGGGCAGCCGGAGAGGATAGACTGGACTCCACCCCGGGAATGCGGATGGTCTCTCCCAGGGCTGGTCCGGTTGGGCAGGTCTGGCAGGTAACCAGAAATCCCCCCCCCCGTAATACCCCCACAACGAGTTGTGTGTTTCCCCACAAGACCAGGGCGATGCCTAAGGGGGGGAATGTGGCGAGTATCCCGAGTCCAGATTAGCGTCTCCCTGGAAACGCCGCTGCCACACTGATCACCGCCTGATCACAACACCTGTGCGCGATGAGTGGCACACCTGGAGCTCGTTCCCGCTGGCCTTAAAAGCCAGGAGAAGAGACACCAGCGGGAAGACACCCCAGAGCTCCAGGCGACATTAATGCTTGTTTCTGATTGGTCACAGATTCCGAAGGCTCCTTGTTCACAGACTCCGAAGTCACCCTGGGAGAGGGATCTGCACCACGGCACTTCACCCCACGAGCACCACGCTGAGACGGGCACCGAGCACCATTCCTCAGAGCACGTGTGATCAGTGTGTGGGCAATAAATCACCCTCCGGGGCTCTTTCGATCCGTACCGAGTCTGTGTTCTCATTCACCCCGCGACAACGTCCACACCAGTGGACGATATCGTCTGTTTATTCCAAGCGCACACTCGTCTGCCACTTTAAATTATCAAGCTCGTTATAGCAGGATTGATTCTGATTGGCTGTCAATGTTTTTATCGCTCACCAGCTGGAAAAAAATCATTCTGAAAGTGATTCCAACGATATCGTTTCTCTGTGCCTTTATCATTATAGCTGTGGTGTGGACTCTGCTATTCTTTAATACTGAGAACTATATCTTTATAGTTACAGTATCGTCCATGCTGTGAACAGGTCTTAAGAGTATTGCATAACATATTATAAAAAACCTTATATGTTGTATCATCTCATGAGTAATCATAACAACAGTTTTAATACATTATAATATTTACTTATTTGTGGTTATAGCTTTTAAGATTATGATTATTTATAATACACAATGAACACAATGCATCCACATAACTTACAATGGATTATATTTCCCATAATTATAATGTATTATAAGTCTCATATCTTGCCATTGTTAACTTGTTACTTTACTTAGAGCAGACAAAGACCACTTCTAAATAACAACAACGACTACAACAACAACAATATAATAAAAATAATATGTCAAGATAAGAGACTTACAATTCATTATAAATTAAGTGGATTTAACATGGTGTTTATTGCATTTTATAATTAATCATACTCATAAAAGTTAGAACTACTAATAAGTAAGTTTTATAATGTATTATAATTGTTGTTATGATTATTTATGAGATGAAACAACATATTATAAGTTTTTTATAATGCATTATGCATTCATTATAATGCCTTAATAATACCCTTATAATGTGTTATAAAATTGGGCTTCATAGAAAGTGTTACTGAAGTTACTTTTAAAACAGTAAAACATTATTACTGGTGCATTTATAATATGTGTGTATGCACACGGTTCTCTTGTTTCTTTTGGTCAGAACCAAAAAAGAAAACGTTACATTTAGCTGTTTGTCCTGGGTTTTGTTTAGTGTTTACACTGTCATTTTTAACACCGAACCTGAAGATACAAAAAAAAAGGCATAAGGATAAGGTCACAACCGCCAGCTTCTTTGGCGTATATATTTTATTTTGGAGCTTAACGAACATTCAAAACAATGCTCTGTGCTCGGCTAAATGTGCTCATTGTGTGTGTGTGTGTGTGTGTGTGTGTGTGTGTGTGTTCATATGGTGGTATTTATTACCAGCTGAGAACTCACAAAGACCTTATAAAATGTTTAAAGGAGTCAAAACAGCATCAAACATTCCTCAGCTGTACACACAAATGAAGACCTGCTGCAAGAAGTCTAGGGTTGGGTATCGATTGTTTTTTTTTTTTTTTAACGATACCAGTGCCAAATCGATACTTTTAAAAAAGAGCCACAAAAAAACGATGGATAACATTAAAGAACATTAAAAATATTTAAAATAAATATACATAGCATTCACATGCTCCTTGGATGCTCTCATTTCCTGAGTTGTGCTTCCCTTACTCTAAGGCTAATAAATGTGTTTCACGATCTGGGTCATTATTTAAAGGGGTCCTATGATGCGATTTCAAGTTTTCCTTTCTCTTTGGAGTGTTACAAGCTCTTGGTGCATAAAGAAGATCTGTAAAGTTGCAAAGACTAAAGTCTCAAATCCAAAGAGATATTCTTTATAAACATTAAGAGTCAGCCACGCCTACCTAAAAGGGCTGGTCCGGTTGGGCAGGTCTGGCAGGTAACCAGAAATCCCCCCCCCCGTAATACCCCCACAACGAGTTGTGTGTTTCCCCACAAGACCAGGGCGATGCCTAAGGGGGGGAATGTGGCGAGTATCCCGAGTCCAGATTAGCGTCTCCCTGGAAACGCCGCTGCCACACTGATCACCGCCTGATCACAACACCTGTGCGCGATGAGTGGCACACCTGGAGCTCGTTCCCGCTGGCCTTAAAAGCCAGGAGAAGAGACACCAGCGGGAAGACACCCCAGAGCTCCAGGCGACATTAATGCTTGTTTCTGATTGTTCACAGATTCCGAAGGCACCCTGGGAGAGGGATCTGCACCACGGCACTTCACCCCACGAGCACCACGCTGAGACGGGCACCGAGCACCATTCCTCAGAGCACGTGTGATCAGTGTGTGGGCAATAAATCACCCTCCGGGGCTCTTTCGATCCGTACCGAGTCTGTGTTCTCATTCACCCCGCGACAACGTCCACACCAGTGGACGATATCGTCTGTTTATTCCAAGCGCACACTCGTCTGCCACTTTAAATTATCAAGCTCGTTATAGCAGGATTGATTCTGATTGGCTGTCAATGTTTTTATCGCTCACCAGCTGGAAAAAAATCATTCTGAAAGTGATTCCAACGATATCGTTTCTCTGTGCCTTTATCATTATAGCTGTGGTGTGGACTCTGCTATTCTTTAATACTGAGAACTATATCTTTATAGTTACAGTATCGTCCATGCTGTGAACAGGTCTTAAGAGTATTGCATAACATATTATAAAAAACCTTATATGTTGTATCATCTCATGAGTAATCATAACAACAGTTTTAATACATTATAATATTTACTTATTTGTGGTTATAGCTTTTAAGATTATGATTATTTATAATACACAATGAACACAATGCATCCACATAACTTACAATGGATTATATTTCCCATAATTATAATGTATTATAAGTCTCATATCTTGCCATTGTTAACTTGTTACTTTACTTAGAGCAGACAAAGACCACTTCTAAATAACAACAACGACTACAACAACAACAATATAATAAAAATAATATGTCAAGATAAGAGACTTACAATTCATTATAAATTAAGTGGATTTAACATGGTGTTTATTGCATTTTATAATTAATCATACTCATAAAAGTTAGAACTACTAATAAGTAAGTTTTATAATGTATTATAATTGTTGTTATGATTATTTATGAGATGAAACAACATATTATAAGTTTTTTATAATGCATTATGCATTCATTATAATGCCTTAATAATACCCTTATAATGTGTTATAAAATTGGGCTTCATAGAAAGTGTTACTGAAGTTACTTTTAAAACAGTAAAACATTATTACTGGTGCATTTATAATATGTGTGTATGCACACGGTTCTCTTGTTTCTTTTGGTCAGAACCAAAAAAGAAAACGTTACATTTAGCTGTTTGTCCTGGGTTTTGTTTAGTGTTTACACTGTCATTTTTAACACCGAACCTGAAGATACAAAAAAAAAGGCATAAGGATAAGGTCACAACCGCCAGCTTCTTTGGCGTATATATTTTATTTTGGAGCTTAACGAACATTCAAAACAATGCTCTGTGCTCGGCTAAATGTGCTCATTGTGTGTGTGTGTGTGTGTGTGTGTGTGTGTGTGTGTTCATATGGTGGTATTTATTACCAGCTGAGAACTCACAAAGACCTTATAAAATGTTTAAAGGAGTCAAAACAGCATCAAACATTCCTCAGCTGTACACACAAATGAAGACCTGCTGCAAGAAGTCTAGGGTTGGGTATCGATTGTTTTTTTTTTTTTTTAACGATACCAGTGCCAAATCGATACTTTTAAAAAAGAGCCACAAAAAAACGATGGATAACATTAAAGAACATTAAAAATATTTAAAATAAATATACATAGCATTCACATGCTCCTTGGATGCTCTCATTTCCTGAGTTGTGCTTCCCTTACTCTAAGGCTAATAAATGTGTTTCACGATCTGGGTCATTATTTAAAGGGGTCCTATGATGCGATTTCAAGTTTTCCTTTCTCTTTGGAGTGTTACAAGCTCTTGGTGCATAAAGAAGATCTGTAAAGTTGCAAAGACTAAAGTCTCAAATCCAAAGAGATATTCTTTATAAACATTAAGAGTCAGCCACGCCTACCTAAAACGGCTCGTTCTAGCACGCCACCACATATCTACGTCAATATGTGGGAAGATTTGCATAACGCCGCCCAAATGTTCACACAAAGAAAGAAGGCGTAACTTTTATTCTCGCTGTAGTATTGTTGCCACCGCCATGTCATAAAGACTCTGTGTGCTTCGTTGTAAAAGCGAAACTACTTGGTTTGGTCTTCCAAAAGAGGATGATATCTGCTTCGTCATG
>NW_015506096.1:364721-369217 GCF_001515645.1 Sinocyclocheilus grahami | reverse complement strand
CGGAGTCGTCACATGTCCTTCCGGATGCTCCTTCGTCGAAATCACCGGCCGCGCCGTTCTCAAGCCCGCGCTGCTCACTCTAACCCTCCTGCCATTCCTCACGCTAGCCCCCGGCCTCTGCTGTAGGCCGCGGTAAAGCAGAGTAACGCGTCGTGTGTGTGTGTGTGTGTGTGTGTGAGGGGAACAGGGTCACATCACAGGAGAGTGAACTGCCTGTCAGAAATCATAGCACGTCAGCTGTCTTAACCGCGGCTTGTGTACTGCTTCATCACTGTGTCTGTCACATGACTCTGTTGCCCCTTCGGGCTTGAACTGATGGTAAAACTAACAACATTGAAAGCTGAAGCTCACGAACATGGTAAGGGGCGTTACATTTCTGACGCGTGCTTGTGGTGTTCGGCCAATCACAATGCACTGGGTCAGCAGGCCAATCAGAGCAGACTGCGCTTGTCAAAGGAGGGGCTTTGTTGAAAATGACTGTTTAAGAGAGGCGGGGCATAGAGGACCTACAATAATGTACAGTATTTAAAAAATAATGTTTTTTGAACATTAAAGCATGTCAACATATTCTGTTACACCAAATACACAAAATAATGATCTTTAAAATAGCATCATATGACCCCTTTAATACAAAACAATATTTAATACAAAACCACACATAATGTTTCTACTGTATCTCTGTCAATCACTCTGATATTTAGTTAAAATGAGTGAACTGACTGAGTGCTGTCTTTAATCAGGTCTGTGAATGACTGTATAGTATGCCACATGCACTGTAATATGTTTTATATTAAATATAAAATTTTCTAATGAAAATAGCAACATGATCGTTTTATAAATTATGCGTTCATATGTGTTAAAGGCTAGATTTTTGCTGGAGGAAACAGCTGTGGTGTGATGAGGGGTGAACATTGAGAAAACTTTACAGTAGATGGGAAACCGATTGCTCCCTCATGACCTTTTGTAAACTGTATTTATGACAAAGAACTGCACAGATACAGATATTATAACAATCTATGGATAAACACACACCTTGTGTCCTCTGTTTCTGTTTGAGTCCGATCGCGCTGCGCCGTGGTCTGTGGATTGAAGAGCGCGCTGAAAGACACTGCGGTCAGGCCAGCCTCCACTTTGAAAAACACGCTCATTCTAGCCGCCCTGTTGTTTTACATGCGCGCATATAATAGGCGTTACGGTAATAGCGTGTAAAACTCAGATCAAGGAAAAAGCGTTCAAGCTCTCATGCATTATCTCTCTCGCCCTCTCTCTCTCTCTCTCTCGCTCTCTCCTCTCATGTGTTATGTCTCTTGCCCTCTCTCTCCTCTCATGCGTTATGTCTCTCGCCCTCTCTCTCCTCTCATGCGTTAGGTCTCTCGCCCTCTCTCACTCTCTCCTCTCATGCGTTATGTCTCTGGCATTCATTTATTGAGCCAGTTTCTCTGTCAATGAATGAATGAATGCATTTAAAATAATACAAATGTTTAAAAAACGGTCTAATAAAAATTAAAATGACTTCAAATGTTGAGTAATATTAAATGTAGAATTTTCAAATAAAAAAAATAACTGTCTTGATGAGAAATAACAAAATAAAACCCTTTAATGAACTTGTACATAACCATATTTATCTGTAAATTCGCATAGTTATAAAAAGAAAACTCCCTGTTTTCACAAAAAAGTTTCACTTTTGATTAACAGTACACCAGTCCAGAATGTAATTTCCCCAGTTTCAGGACTGTCTGATTTCCCATTACAAAATGAAAGCCATCCAAAAACTCATACATTACCAGTTTTGTCTTTGATTTTGGATAGCTCTAAAAAGGAAACTCCCTGTTTCCACAGACTAATTTAAATTCTGATTAATTATCCAGGACCCCAGGGTGACGATCTGATGTTGCATTACAAAATAAAAGCCCACCAAAAACTCATTCTACCTGTTCTGCCTATACATTTGGATAGCTCTAAAATGGAAACTCCCTGTTTCCACAGAACAATTTGAATTCAGATTGACGGTCCAGTACCCCAGGGTGTCACTCAGCCAGTTTCAGGATGATCTGATTGTGCATTACATAATAAAAGCCCTCCAAAAACTCATTCTACCTGTTCTGCCTTTGAATTTGGATAGCTCTAAAATGGAAACTCCCTGTTTCCACAGAACAATTTGAATTCAGATTAATAGTCCAGTACCCCAGGGTGTCCCTCAACCAGTTTCAGGACGATCTGATGTTGCATTACAAAATAAAAGCCCTCCAAAAATTCATATATGACCAGTTTTGTCTTTGATTTTGAATAGCTCTAAAAAGGAAACTCCCTGTTTCCACAGAACAATTTCAATTCAGATTGACAGTCCAGTACCCCAGGGTGTCACTCAGCCAGTTTCAGGACGATCTGATGTTGCATTACATAATAAAAGCCCTCCAAAAACTCACATATGACCAGCTTTGACTTTAATTTTGGATAGCTCTAAACTGGAAACTCCCTGTTTCCACAGAACAATTTCAATTCAGATTGACAGTCCAGTACCCCAGGGTGTCACTCAATCAGTTTCAGGACGATCTGATGCTGCATTACATTTTTTACATAAATCTTTTATTATGTAATGCAACATCTGATCATGCTGAAACTGACTGACACCCTGGGGTACTGGACTGTCAATCTGAATTGAAATTGTTCCGTGGAAACAGGGGGTTTCCATTTTAGAGCTATCCAAAATCAAAGACAAAACTGGTCATATATCAGTTTTTGGAGGGCTTTTATATTGTAATGCAACATCAGATTGTCCTGAAACTGGCGGAGGGACAGCCTGAGGTACTGGACTATTAATCTGAATTGAAATTGGTCTGTGGAAACAGGGAGTTTCCTTTTTAGAGCTATCCAAATGTACAAGCAGAACAGGTAGAATGAGTTTTTGGAGGGCTTTTATTATGTAATGCAACATCAGATCGTGCTGAAACTGACTGAGTGACACCCTGGGGTACTGGACTGTCAATCTGAATTGAAATTGTTCTGTGGAAACAGGGAGATTCCTTTTTAGAGCTATCCAAATGCACAGGCAGAACAGGTAGAATGAGTTTTTGAAGGGCTTTTAATATGTAATGCAACATCAGATCATGCTGAAACTGACTAAGTGACACCCTGGGGTACTGGACTGTCAATCTGAATTGAAATTGTTCTGTGGAAACAGGGAGATTCCTTTTTAGAGCTATCCAAATGTATAGGCAGAACAGGTAGAATGAGTTTTTTGAGGGCTTTTATTATGTAATGCAACATCAGATCGTCCTGAAACTGACTGAGTGACACCCTGGGGTACTGGATAATTAATCCGAATTGAAATTAGTCTGTGGAAACGGAGTTTCCTTTTTAGAGCTATCCAAATGTATAGGCAGAACAGGTAGAATTAGTTTTTTGAGGGCTTTTATTATGTAATGCAACATCAGATCGTCCTGAAACTGACTGAGTGACACCCTGGGGTACTGGATAATTAATCCGAATCGAAATTAGTCTGTGGAAACAGGGAGTTTCCTTTTTAGAGCTATTCAAATTCACAGGCAGTCCAGGTTGAATATGAGATTTTGGAGGGCTTTTATTATGTAATGCAACATCAGATCGTCCTGAAACTGACTGAGTGACACCCTGGGGTACTGGATAATTAATCCGAATCGAAATTAGTCTGTGGAAACAGGGAGTTTCCTTTTTAGAGCTATTCAAATTCACAGGCAGTCCAGGTTGAATATGAGATTTTGGAGGGCTTTTATTATGTAATGCAACATCAGACCGTCCTGAAACTGTCTGATTGACACCCTGGGGTAGTGGACTATTAATCTGAATTGAAATTGTTCTGTGGAAACAGGGAGTTTCCTTTTTAGAGCTATCCAAAATCAAAGACAAAACTGGTCATATATGAGTTTTTGGAGGGCTTTTATTTTGTAATGCAACATCAGATCGTCCTGAAACTGGCTGAGGGGCACCCTGGGGTAGTGGACTATTAATCTGAATTGAAATTTGTCTGTGGAAACAGGGAGTTTCCTTTTTAGAGCTATTCAAAATCAAAGACAAAACTGGTCATGTATGAGTTTTTGGATGGCTTTCATTTTGTAATGGGAAATCAAGACAGTCCTGAAACTGGGGAAGTGACATTCTGGACTGGTGTACTGTTAATCAAAAGTGAAACTTTTTTGTGAAAACAGGGAGTTTTCTTTTTATAACTATGTGAATTTACAGATAAATATGGTTAAATACAAGTTCATTAAAGGGTTTTATTTTGTTATTTCTCATCAGACAGTTATTTTTTTTAATTTGAAAATTCTACATTTAATATTACTCAACATTTGAAGTCATTTTCATTTTTATCAGACCGTTTTTTAAACATTTGTATTATTTTAAATGCATTCATTCATTCATTGACAGAGAAACTGGCTCAATAAATGAATGCCAGAGACATAACGCATGAGAGGAGAGAGTGAGAGAGGGCGAGAGACATAACGCATGAGAGGAGAGAG
>NW_015506096.1:362290-362643 GCF_001515645.1 Sinocyclocheilus grahami | reverse complement strand
TCTGTGGAAACAGGGAGTTTCCTTTTTAGAGCTATCCAAAATCAAAGACAAAACTGGTCATATATGAGTTTTTGGAGGGCTTTTATTTTGTAATGCAACATCAGATCGTCCTGAAACTGGCTGAGGGGCACCCTGGGGTAGTGGACTATTTTGAAATTTGGAAATTTGTCTGTGGAAACAGGGAGTTTCCTTTTTAGAGCTATTCAAAATCAAAGACAAAACTGGTCATGTTTGGATGGCTGGAGGGCTTTTATTTTGTAATGCAACATCAGATCGTCATGAAACTGGCTGAGAGACACCCTGGGGTACTGGACTATTAATCTGAATTGAAATTGTTCTGTGGAAACAGGGAG
>NW_015506096.1:348512-362265 GCF_001515645.1 Sinocyclocheilus grahami | reverse complement strand
GAGAGAGAGAGAGAGAGGGCGAGAGAGATAATGCATGAGAGCTTGAACGCTTTTCCCTTGATCTGAGTTTTACACGCTATTACCGTAACGCCTAGTATATGTGCGCACATAAAAACAACGTGGCGGCTAGAATGACCGTGTTTTTCAAAGTGGAGGCTGGCCTGACCGCAGTTGAAAGACGGGGAGGAGACGAAGTCTGCTGCCGTTTTCATATGAAATTTAAAGGAGACTGACACTGAGGCGATCACGAATTTGTGTATAGTTTACAGACCCAATCGCTATAGCCCCGCTAAAAATGGCCTAGCGACGCCCATGCTTCTTACGTCCATTTCGGGGAACCAGGAGAAATATTTCAATCGATCGCTCAGGCATTTAAGTGGCACCGAAATGAGGCACCGAAATCTGAGTTCTGATTCTAGTACATATTGGCACAGGTTTTCGGTACCGGGGAGGAGACGAAGTCTGCTGCCGTTTTCATATGAAATTTAAAGGAGACTGACACTGAGGCGATCACGAATTTGTGTATAGTTTACAGACCCAATCGCTATAGCCCCGCTAAAAATGGCCTAGCGACGCCCATGCTTCTTACGTCCATTTCGGGGAACCAGGAGAAATATTTCAATCGATCGCTCAGGCATTTAAGTGGCACCGAAATGAGGCACCGAAATCTGAGTTCTGATTCTAGTACATATTGGCACAGGTTTTCGGTACCCAACCCTAAAGAAGACGGTGATTCCGACACCTTTAGCACACTGTAATGGGTTTTGATTTGTTTAGATGTCTTTGGTCCTTGTTGTGTTCATATATCAGTCAAACCACACCCTAAAAAAAGGCAAGTCTTGGTCCGCTTGTTTGACATGCACTATGGTTTGGATGGCCATGTTCAAACTTATTCAATGAACAGCACTAATAAGAGCAATCACTCCAGAGTTTGTTTTAATTGAACCAAACCTGCCAAGTGTGAACACACCCATAGTTACACAAGGTACCCAGAGAGGAAACGTGCAGTGTTTTTCCTTTTACAAATCTTGCCCTGATTCCCCAATAAACATGTAGAACATCACTAACCCATAATTACTCCTTTATGACCACAGAAAACTCACTGTTTATTTTATAGCACGTTGTGTAAAGCTTGTCTGAGTGAGCAAAAGCAACTCCGTCAAGGTCAGTTGCTTCCATGACTATAAATTAATATGGCCAATGTGTACCTAATAAAAAATTTATTTTTCAGACAATCAAACTGAGTGTGTACTCGTACCATAATGGCTTGCTGGACCAGCGTGTTGCAGTGTTCACACATGTTCTTCAAGATCTTGTTGGCTGCGTTGTGGCGGGCAGTGGTAGTGGATTTGGAGGCCACAGTCAGAGGATAAATCAAAGCCTTTAAGAATGAAAACACAAATCATGAATATCAAAGTGCTGCTAAAGAAGGAAACACAGGTTATGATTCATGTCTGGACACACCTAGTCATTCTTTGTCATGACTAGTCATCACATTTTAGAATAATAGTGAAGTCATCAAAACTATGAAATAACACAAATGGTAGTATGAGTGCAACCTTTGTAGGTTACACATTTCAAACCAATGTTTCAAGGAATTCCATTTGAAGTTATATTTTCAGACCCTGGTTTGGACGCACAAGCTATGGGTAAGTTTAGGGGAAACAAAAAACAGTTATCTTTAATTTATGGAAGGTTACAAACAGCTACTTCCCCCTCCTCAAATATATTCAGGGAGGAATGGGAGCGAGAGGGAAGAGTGAAGTGGTATCTCTGAGGAGGTCTGGCAGAGTGGTTTGGAAGATATTGATAAACAATCTATCAATACAAGATTATACCTCATTCACTTTGAGGCCATACATAAATAACACTTCTCAAAAAAGAAACTGCATAGATTTCTTTTTCACCAATGTTTGTTCCCTCTTTATGATAAATGCAAATCAGATTAAGCTAATCTATCTCATAGTTTCATTTTCTGCCCCAAAATACAAGGATTCTGGTGTGAGGTGCTTTCCGTAATGTGAAGATGGAACCAGACCCAGTGTTCCTTATACTTTGACACTCTGATTTTACATACTCTTTGAACAAAGCTCAACATGAATTCCTCAAATTTAGTCTAACAGCCAAGAAGCTGTTATAACTGTTGTGGAAAAGGACTGACTCTCCTACTGTTGAACTATGGCTTGAGGAACTGACATCTAACTGACATCTGAAACAACCTCTTGAAAGGCAGCATTGAACAATTTGACAGGACATGGGACACTTCATAACTGAAGTGTTGTATTAATGCCACCATATTGGTTTAAGTGGAATAGACCGGGAAGGGGGGTGGTTAAAGTTTTTTTATTTTTTTTTATAAATGTTTATGTTCAGTATGTTTATTCAAATTGTGCATATAAGAAAAATGTAAATATAAGACAGATTCTCCCCCAAGTGGGCTCGCCCTCAGACTCTTGAATGCCTCAGCTTCAGAGCTGATTTTTTTCTGGCAGACCAAGAGGACAGATCTCAGGTCCAGCTTTTCTTTGGGCTGTTGAGAAAGTGTTGAGCACCAGTTTCAGTGATGTAGCATGCTATGTCACCTGAACTCTTCATCTGCCAATAGAATTGGCATGACTGCACATGTGCTTCAGACACCATCACGTCAAAGGCATTCCTCATAGTCAGTTCCAGAAACAGCACTGAGTTCCCACGAAAGGGAACCACTTCTAACAGACCAAGATGTCGATTTTCATCATTTGTTAAATTAAGAACATGAGAGATGATAAAAATTGCCTTTATTATGGAGATGGACTTTCTATGTGCATTTATTACTCTACACAATTGTTTCTTTCTTTTTTTTTAATTGATATTTTATTAATACATGGTGATTATTACCATTTTTTACATATACCTGGGGGTGATAGCGGCCAATATCGGTGAGTAGCTGGTGTATAAGACGTCCCACCAGTGCACGTGGGGTATCGATCCGAGCTATTAGTTGAGGAATCACCTGATTGAAAGGAAGAAGTTAATACATGGTTTTTTTTTTTTTTGCTGATTTCAAGTGAAATTCTGCTATGTACAGTTTATAGCGATACCATATTTTTCTTCAGCATAAAAAAAGTGTTAACATCCTTAAACCAACATACGTACATTTGTTTGGGAAGCTTAATCGTGTAAGATAATAAGACTCCATGAATACACAGATCTAACTAAATCAAATCTGGTAAAACCACATGTGAAATTTAACTTGTGACAATTTCAGTTGGAATCGAGACCCTGCTTATGTATAGACAGCTGGAAATGGTCTTACCTGTAACCATGTGTCTATCTGAATGGTCTTAATACCCTCGACTAGAGCTTCATTCACCTCGGGCCAGTGGCCATAATCAAACCATAAGGTCAGGACTCTAAATGTAAAGGAACAAATACACAATTATACACAATGTAAAATTATTTGATGAATTGCATGTGAATCCAATATATTTCAATTGTTTTTTGTTTGCATGGTGCTGTATAGAAGAGGGTTACAAAAAATAATTTAATAATTTAATAAAAAAATAAGAAATTCACAAGTATTTATTATAGCATGTCTGGACACAGCATCTCATATCCTCATCATTCATTCAACATTCATGCTGGCAGTTATTAAACCACTTATCAAGAAACCACAACTTCTACATGTTGGTTCCTTGTTGGTTAATTATGCACCCAACTCAAATTGTCCATTTCTGTCTAAAGTTTTCTAGAAAAAGCTGTGTCTGCTCAACTGAGCTCTTTTTGCTGATAAATGGCATTTATGAAGAGAGTCAGGATTTAGACTCCATAAAAGAACACACACTGTTCTTTTCAGAGTGACAAATGACTTTTGTGCCCCAAGGCTCTCTTTTGCTTGTCCATAAATCTTTTAGGACATTTTTTAGGAAACATAGAATTATCTTTTAATGTTTTGCAATTGTTATCAAAGGTATAGTATGGAGTACAACAATGCTCAGTACTAGGACTGTTGCTTTTCACGCTTTACATGTTACCCTTGGGAGATATCATCAAGAAACATGGTGTTAGCTTTCACTGTTATGCTGATGATACTCAGCTCTATATTTCTTTGTGGCCCGATAAAACATACTGTGTGGAGACGTGCTGATATCACATTTGGTCTCGTTCTGTATCGCGTATCTTGTCAGTGTCTGCGCTTGCTTGGCCATTTGTTGTGGAAAAAAATAAGGAAAGTGTGTTCAAGCGCCAGCAGAAAACAGTGTAAAGAAATACTCTTTGAGAGAAGCAGTCTTTATCAGCGGAAGTTAAAAGCAGTTCGTAAGTGCATTTACTTGTCTCATTAGTGTTTACTGCAGTTGTCGTTGCTAGGAAATGCTTGTTTTGTTTACTGTGTGGAGACGTGCTGATATCGCGTTTGGTCTCGTTCTGTATCGCGTATCTTGTCAGTGTCTGCGCTTGCTTGGCCATTTGTTGTGTAAAAAAATAAGGAAAGTGTGTCCAGCTGAATTAATTTAGTATGTTGTTAGATGGGTATAAAAAAGCTTAGTTTACCGCAGCAGCGGTCGCGTGACGGCCTCCTCGTGTGAAGACCGAAGAGTGTAAAGACCCTCTCTACCGTGCGACTCCACCGGGCAGGGACACCAGCAAAGGATAAGTATCGCTAAAAAAAAATAACTGAAATGATTTTAGCAAATGGCTGCAATATCACAAAGAGTGAAAAATTTAAGGGGGTCTGAATACTTTCCGTACCCACTGTATATAAATGTATGCGTGTATGGTTGTACATACACATATATGTAGTTGTTTTTTTGTTGTTTGGCTTAGTGTTATGTTAGAATCATTATTATACTCTTATACCTTTTGTTTCTTTAATATTTTGAATTGTTTTTAGCTTTATTTTTTGTTTTTCATTTAAATGTTAAGTTTTGACATTTTGTTTCATGTAATAACTTAAAACACTGTCTAACACTTGATGGCTGCTCTGTTAATTCCTCGTCATCAGTTAGGAACCTAGGTGTGCTATTTGATAGCAATCTTTCCTTTGAAAACCATGTTTCTAGCATTTGTAAAACTGTATTTTTCCATCTTAAAAACATATCTAAATTATGACCCATGCTCTCAATGTCAAATGCAGAAATGTTAATTCATGCATTCATGACCTCAAGGTTACATTATTGTAATTCTTTATTGGGTGGTTGCTCTGCATCCAAAAAACTTTAGTAATATTATAATTGCACCTAAGGGAACATAATAAAATAATAATAATAATTATTATAATAATAATAATAAAAAGAACCAAAAGTATGACCATATTAGCCCAGTTCTGTCAACACTGCACTGGCTCCTTATTGAATATCGAATACATTTTAAATAATTGCTAATTATTTATAAAGCCCTGAATGATTTAGCTCCTCAATACTTGAGCGAGCTCATTTCGCATTATAGTCCTTCATGTCCACTGCGATCTCAAAACTCTGGCCATTTAATAATACCTAGAATATCAAAACTTCAATAAAACTTCTGTAAACTATCGCTTCAGGCCACCTGCCACATGTGGGTTCATGAGAGTGTTGTGAAGTGACATGTCCGCATGTTGTGAAAACATGTTCTGAAGGTGAAAACTGTAGTGTTTTAGCACATTTTAAAACAAGACAACAGCCTCTAAACAGTCTCAGAAATATACATGTTAAATATAGAAATACAGTTTTACTGTCGCCTAGATTACTTGCTCTCTTACCTTAGTGTGTCCTGTAAGTTATTTCCACGTGAGAGTGAGATAGATCTGAAAAATCCCTGCACTGCAGGCACTGTGTACAGAAGGAGAGTCTTGGACAAATCCTGCAACATAGAAAACATATAATTCAACTCTAAACATTACATGACTGTAAAAATAATTTCATACATAAATCCACATTATTTCCTTCGCATGCACTTTTAAGCATGTTGTCTGTGCCAACTTCATGTTTTATTTGACTTCAAGATTTTTGGACTGAATGTCACTGCATCTGCTGTTTATTCGCCCAAATGTCTGTTAAACAACATTATTTAACTTTCAGTGCAATTCTGGGTTTTAAACTGTTAAGAGAACCTTGTTAATAGCAATGATCTGCAGATTTGTTCATATGGGAGAGTAAACATATTGGAAGATCAAAGATGCTAACTTCATTTTATTGTTGGCCAAATTTAAAACTGTTTACTTGTTTTAGAAAATTGTTTACAAGTTGTTTGGAATTGCACTAAAGGTGAATGCTGGTGAAGCTTCACACACAAGCTTCCAATAATACTTTAGTGTTGATGGCTGGCTTTGGTTTGTTTCTCACTTCATTGACTTTCTTCTGTCCAGGGGAGGGTACAGGGCTGTGCTCTGTGCTGTCAGCCTCACTGTCACTGTTACTGGCTTCGCTGTTGGCACTGGCACCGCTTGCGTGTCGTAGTTTCTTCTTCTCATCACGGCCCTGGTTCTGGTGCTTGTAGTGAAGCACAGCCTCAAAGTTCATTACTGCCCAAGCATGCCAGGCCTGCAGAGGCAATATGCTTTATCTTATTTTTTGATAACACTGAAAACAACAGCACAGATCCAAAAACACAACTTTAATGGAAATAAACTGTCACCTGCAAAGAAACAACTGCATGATAAATAATATGAATGCTTGACCATGACTAACAAAAATCTTTTCTCAAGAAGAATTTAAAATGAAAGATTTTCAGAGCAATTCCAGCTAAATGCTCCTAATTAAACACAGTCATCAGTGAATCAGTGAATCTAACAAATTCTAAAGAACATAAGCAAAATAAATAAATAAATAATAATAATAAAAAAAAAGCTCCTTGGCCCGATTTACACAGAACATGTTTTTTCTTGGAAACAGTGGAAAATATGATGCTGCTAAGAAGAACATTATTTTGTGTATTTGGTGTAATGAAATGTGTTTATGTGGTTTAAGGTTAAAAAACATTATTTTCCACATACTGTACTTTATTGTTTCTCCTTTCTGAAATGCGTAAATTTTTACAAAGCTCATCGGTCTGAAAAGCAAGGTGTGCTCTGATTGGCCAGCTATCCAGTGCGTTGTGATTGGCCGAATACCTCAAGCGTTTGACGGAAATGTTACGTTCCTTACCATATTGTGATGCCCTGTCCGGCCGGAGCATAACATAAAACCATGTTTGCATTTGTGATTGGAGAAATGACAAACAACAAGTCCTACTCTACACTGCCCAAAAAACTCGCGTTTGAATTAGGGATGCTCCGATCTGCCTTTTTTGCTTCCGGTACCGATTCCGATACCTAGGGTTCGGTATTGGCCGATACCGATCCGATACCAGTGAAGTTTTTTCCCCTCATTTAAATAAATATAGAATTTATATATCTCTGTGTGTGGAACTGATAATCATTCTTTCACAATCTACTAGATACAGACTACTTCATTATAAAGAAAAATTAAATAAAACATAAATATGAAAAAATATAGGCCTATGTATATTTATAATCTATGACAAAAAATGTATCATAAACTAGGTTAGTGGATAATTCGGCAGTTTTATGCTCCTGTTACCATAATTACATTGAATCATAAAATCACACAAATCTGCCAGCCCACTAAATAATTGATTACAACTAATTATGATTAATTATATAAATTCCCATTTAAACAAATTTGCGTTTTGAGCTAGAGCTCTTTGGCAAGGAAGAGTGGGAAAAAACTGACAAATTGAGAAGTTGATAGACTAAAGACTGGCTGCTCTATTACAAAATATGTGCAAACCTATGCAACCAAGTTATTTTAGGGTGTTTATACCCTCCTAAATTTGCCATTAACTTCCATTGTATGTGCCTCACTGTAACCAGTTATCTGTAATCTGTTTTTATTTTATTGTTTTTATTTTGTAAAACAGAATTGCTGTTTATGAGATAAACTTTTATACATGGAATATTCCTGTAAGTTGTTTATCTTTTATTCAAAAATATACATTTTGTTGCAATACTGCATCCATATTCTTGCACTACTGTATATCGCACACCCAAATGTATAAATCATGTTTATTTTGAATTGTTTCCCTTGAATCATGTTTATGTTTTGCACAAGGCAATGATAAATTCAGCAATTCACAATTCTGCTTGGCTACTAAAATAAAATAAAAATGAAACTGGGTTAAGACACAGAAGATAAAAACAGGTTAGACACAGATGCCTGAACAATGTCACTGACTGCATAGTGTACATTTTAAATGTTTTAAATGATAATTTCATATCATTTCATTACTTTTGACTTACAGTGAATAGTAATGTACTCTCACTGATTACATTAATTTTAAATATTTTAAAATGGTGCATTTCCTATACTTATTTAAATCTACTGGTAAAATCAGGCAACTGTAATGAGACTTTTTAATTTCTGAAATTTATAATTTTCCTTTTTTGGTGGACTATCCTTTTAAGGAATTGTGACTTGCTTGATTACTTGCTTTGACTTTGACTTCATAAGCAATGACTCGAGGCTTGACTCAGACTTGAACTGCATGACTCTACAATTACTTAATTATAGCAATTACTTAAAATAAGAACAGAAGTGCCTGGTTGCCACAGGGAAGTTTGTGGTAGTAAAGTTTTTCAATAGGGATGTATGAGTGCTGAAGGTGTGAGGGACTTGTGCTTTATCAATGCTGTCATGAATTCACACACCACTGTGTGATCTAATACAAAAACCTGAAACAGAAGATTCTACTGTCTGCTCAGCTGTTAAGAATTTTTTCACAAATCAAAAATTGAACTACGTGTACCACATATCGTGGCATTTTTCCTCACATCTCTTCAGCTGAATTGCTCAAAAACACTGATTTAAGTAGAAATGAAATATACTTTATACTTCTGTTGCTCAGGGATGTATATGGTTGATCCTGCTTTGGTTTTGTTTTAACTGGTCAAGCAAAAACAGACTGGAAATGTCACTAAAATACAAGTTGCTCAGTAACTGCTTATTTATTAACTGTTGTATGAAAGCAAAATTACGCTCGCATGTCAATAATATGTAGCTTTTAATATGATTAGAATATGATATCATTCACTTAAAATGTATATCTTTTTAAAAATAATTTCCTAAAATTTCTAAAAATGTTGTACTTCCAATTTTAAAAGAGATCTGTATTTCAGTATGGTCTCAAACTGTATTATTTAACATTTGAAGCATTTATGCATCATGATATCATAAACATCTAATGAGCATCAATGAGAAAGAGATTTTGGGGTGACAGTGTGTACATGCTGATGACAGAATTAATGAGATTCACCCATACATATTTAAAGTTTGTGAAGTTAACATACCTTGTACCAGTTGCGATCGTGCTCTGTTGAGTGACTGTAATACTGTAACACTTTAGGGATGGTACTTTCATTGATACCCTGAAGGCTGAGCTGCCACTCCCCCAGCTTCAGAAAACACCTGGACAGAGGAGAAACACGGAAGAAAAATTTAATAAGGCCATTTTCGAAAAGCTCTGTAGCACACAGCGTTTCAATTACAGTCATTAAAATTCATACACATGTAGATCTTATCAACTTCCGTTCCTGACAGTCATTGTTCTGCCCAACAGGAAGTAGGCTATTGTGGATCGTTTGAAAAACGCATGATCTGGAATTTTATATACTCCTCCTAGGGTTTTCATGCAATCATTGCTCTTTGCCATGTCCAAGATTCCCTCATTCCATTTCAATGATCTCTTGAATCAGTTAAACAAATCCCTTTCGTCTTCATTGTCCATGTTCCCGTCAATGTCCTGAAGAATAATTTAAGAAGAACAATCTCTGGCATCTGAGAACAACTGGGTCTGGAAGAGTCAGACAGCGAAGGTTAGAAGCTGTTTTAAGGGGAAACTAAATGGAAATTGGCCAATAAGAGGGAGGAAATATAACAGAAACAGTAAAAACTTGGAAGAGAACATTGTGTGCACAAATGAGTTAACTGCACGCTGTCAAAGATGATGCTATAGAACAGTGGTTCTCAACCTTTTTTTGGGCCAGCGACCCCCAACCCATTATCCAGGTCCCTCAGTGACCCCCATAATATAAAATGTGACCCGTAAATGAGTCAGAATGCACAAAACGCAAATTTTGAGCTACATGCAAAAAAAGTTAAAAAAGAGTATATTTTAGTCAAATTTGAGGTTTTCACAAAAATTAGTTTGTTAAGCCCTCGTCTAGCAATCCCAATGCTCCAAACAGTAATTAAACATCTAAAGTGATCTTTATTCGTATGTTTTCTGAGAGGAGTACCTTTTCTCCGCTCGTTTCTCACTCTGACCGTCATCCGAAGCACCCACATAAAGGCGCTTCCAACAGCGCGATCCCAATACATATACACAGAACTACAGTATTTAAGTATTCACATAAACATAATCTGTTATGTCTTAAGTGAAAGTTTGGGGAACTGTTGAGGAAAAACATCTGATGTATAACATTATATTAGATACGTGCATTACAGTAGGTCTTAATATAGGCCATCTGTCTCAATGTTAATCTAACAATAAAAGATAAGAGTGAATCACTCGCTGCTCTACAGGTAGAAACTGAAATCAGCTAAACCTGTACTAAGGACTGTTAAAGGATGGACTAATGAAGCAGAGTAGGCATTACAAGCCTGCTTCGACTGCACTGACTGGAGTGTTTTTGAAGCTGCAGCCACCAATCTGGACGAGCTCACAGATACAGTAACTTCATATATCAGTTTCTGTGAGGATATGTGCATCCCCCACCAGGTCATTCTTATCATTCAATAATGATAAACCGTGGCTTACTGGGAAACTCAAATAGCTTTGTCATGCCAAAGAGGATGCTTACAGAAGTGGGGATAAAATATTGTATAACCAGGCCAGGAACAGACTAACAATGGAGATCAGAGTGGCTAAAAAAAACTACTCTGAAAAGCTGAAAAAACTGTTTTCAGCCAACGACCTGGCGTCAGTATGGACTGGTCTAAGGAACATCACTAAGTGCAAGACACCACCCCCACAGTCTGTGAAGAATCAACAACTGGCTGAAGATCTGAATGTATTTTATTGCCAATTCGAAAAGCCCAGTCTCACACCCCACACCCTCTCTGATCTGCACTTCACACATTCACCTACCCCCCCTGCAACACCCCTTCCTGCCTCTCCCACCATTCAGCCTGCGCTTAAGGTCTGTGTAGAGGATATGAACCGGGTCTTCAGAAAGCAGAAGACTAGGAAAGCTTCAGGCCCAGACGGTGTTTCCCCTGCCTGTCTAATATCTGCGCTGACCAACTGGCCCCCATCTTTACACAGATCTTTTCCAGATCGCTGGAGCTGGTCCTGGCCTACCTGAAGGACATCACTGGACCCTTGCTGGATCCTCTTCAGTTTGCATACAGAGCAAACATGTCGGTGGATGATGCAGTCAACATGGGACTGCATTATTCTCTGCAACATCTTGATAGACCTGGGACTTAGCAAGGATCTTGTTTGTAGACTTCATGTCGGCCTTCAATACTTTCATGCCTGACCTTCTCTCAGACAAACTGATCCAACTCTCGGTGCCCACCCCAATCTGTCAGTGGATCATCAGCTTCCTGACAGACAGGCAGCAACTAGTGAGACTGGGGCAACTCACATCCAGGACGCCCCTCAGGGTTGCGTTCTCTCCCCACTGCTCTTCTCCCTGTATACGAACAAATGCACTGCAAAAAAAAACTCTGTCAAGCTCCTGAAGTTTGCGGACGACACTACAGTCATCTGCCTCATCCAGGAAGGAGATGAGTCTGCTTACAGATAGGAGGATAAAGAGCTGGCTGTCTGGTGCAATCACAACAACCTGGAGCTCAACACGCTCAAAACAGTGGAGATGATAGTGGACTTCAGGAGGAACTCCCCTGCACTCCCCCCACTCATCATCATGAACAGCACTGTGGCAGTAGTGGAATCATTCAAGTTCCTGGGCACCATCATCTCACAGGACCTGAAGGTGGACACTCACATAGACTCCATTGTGAAAAAGGCCCAGCAGAGGCTGTACTGCCTTCGCCAGCTGAGGAAATTCAACCTGCCACAGAAGCTGCTCACACAGTTCTCGGCCATCGAGTCTGTCCTGTGTACATCCATAACTGTCTGGTTTGGTTCAGCCACCAAATCAGACATCAAGAGACTACAAAGGACAGTCAGGGCTGCTGAGAGGATTATTGGTTCCCCCTGCCTAACCTCCAAGATCTTTATTCCTCTAGAGTGAGGAAAAGGACTAAGAAAATAACTTTGGACACCACACACCCAGCTCACTCTTCGAAATGTTGCCTTTTGGTCAGCTCTGCAAAGCACCGACCACCAGAACAGCCAGGCACAAGAACAGTTTTTCCCGCAGGCTATATTTAGCCTGAACAATTAAAACATTCATAACTATACATTGTCCATCATACCTGACATATTTATAAATAGAATCAATGTAAAATGCACACTTGTAAATAACATACCAGTATATTCATTTAAACAATAAAATTTTTTTCTCTATATTTCTACTGTATATAGTGCATTATTTCATTTTCTGTTTTTCTTATAGTGTTATATTCCATCTCTACTGTGTAATTCTTTTTAGAAGTAGAAGTGAAGTGACGTGTGGCCAAGTATGGTGACCCATACTCAGAATTTGTGCCCTGCATTTAACCCATCCAAGTGTACACACACATTAGTGAACACACACACACACCGTGCACACACACCCAGAGCAGTGGGCAGCCATATTGCTGCGGCGCCCGGGGAGCAGCTGGGGATTCAGTGATTTGCTCAGTCGTGGTATTGAGGGTGAAAGAGACCGGTGGTTATTCACTCCCCCAACCTACAATTCCTGCCAGACCTGAGACTCAAACCCGCAACTTTCGGGTTACAAGTCTGACTCTCTAACCCAGGGGTGCCCAAACTCGGTCCTGGAGGGCCGATATCCTGCAGAGTTTAGCTCCAACTTGCCTCAACACACCCGCTTTAATCACAGCTAATCACACCTGATTAGCTGGTTCAGGTGTGTTTAATTGGGATTGGAGCTAAACTCTTCAGGACACCAGCCCTCCAGGACCGAGTTTGGGCACCCCTGCTCTAACCATTAGGCCACGACTGCCCCTGTGTAATGTCTGCACTACCATGTATGTTTGCACTATGTTCGTACTTTCTTCTGCAATTGGAAGCTCCTGTCACCAAGTCAAATTCCTTGTGTGTGTAAACATTCTTTTAAAAGCATGTATTTCGTATTTAGATGTTGCAGACCATATTCTTTTGCAAGTTTCAGCTCATTATTGGCGTAAACCCACCTTAAAGGGGTCATATGATGTTACTAAAAAGAACATTATTTTGTGTATTTGGTGTAATGAAATGTGTTTATGTGGTTTAAGGTTAAAAAAACACATTATTTTCCACATACTGTACATTATTGTTTCTCCTCTATGCCCCGCCTTTCTGAAACGCGTCGATTTTTACAAAGCTCATCGGTCTGAAAAGCGAAGTGTGCTGTGATTGGCCAGCTATCCAGTGCGTTCTGATTGGGCGAATACCTCAAGCATGTGACAGAAATGTTACGCCCCTTACCATACTGTGATGCCGTCTCCTGGCCGGAGCGATGAGACAAAAACATTAAAACCCATTATAAACGAGGCATTTGTTGCATCCAGTGGGGACATAATTACAGATTATAATGACTTATACTGTCTTTTAACGCGTTGTGTTGCATTGCGCCACGTAAAAATAAAACGATGTCTGCATTTGTGATCGGAGAAATGACAAACAA
>NW_015506096.1:278147-348426 GCF_001515645.1 Sinocyclocheilus grahami | reverse complement strand
CTGCACACATCTGAATATTTGGGTTGAACTGTTCTGGAACATAGTTGTAAATACAACTTAACCACTGATTTCTAGTCGTGTCCTCTTTTGGAAGGCCAAACAAAGTAGTTTTGCTTTCACAACGAAACACACAGCGTCACACACGGCGGGCTAGAGAATGGCACGGCCGGCGGGCTTGCGGCAACCACATGTGACGACCCCAGGCTGGACTCCGCTTCGTCCATGTTGAAAGCTGATCCGGTGATACACAGCGCGAAGTTGATGTATTTCCTCAGCAACCAATCACGGATCAGCTCTAGGCATGGCGAAGCGGATATCATCCTCTTTTGGAAGGCCAAACAAAGTAGTTTCGGTTTCACAATGAAACACACAGCTCACAACATGGCGGTGGCGGCAACAATAATACTACAGCGAGAATAAAAGTTACGCCTTCTTTCTTTGCATGAACATGTGGGCGGCGTTATGCAAACCTTCTCACATCGTGACGTAGACATGTTAGATGTTACATGTGTTAGAATGAGCCGTTTTAGGTAGGCGTGGTTGCCTCTTAAATTTGATAAAGAATATCTCTTTGGATTTGAGACTTTAGTCTTTGCAACTTTACAGATCTTCTTTATGCACCAAGAGCTTGTAACACTCAAAAGAGAAAGGAAAAATTGAAATCGCATCATATGACCCCTTTAACTAAATGCCCCCTATACTATAGAACATCATATTTACAAACTTCTTGGTTGCAGAATTCTAAAAATAATTTTAATATGCAACACAGTAATGATAATAAAACATTCCACAACAAATGGAACAAGATGACCAGCAAACATATTTTCAACTAAGAAGAATTATAACAATTAGAGCTGCAAGCAGCACTGATGTGTAAAACATGTCGCCAGTAGGTGGTGGTTCTTAATCCTGATCTTACGGAGCACCAGGTCTGCACATTTTGTATGTCTCCCTTATCTGACATGCTCAGTTCAGTTCATTAAGCTCTCTCCAAACAAGCTAATGATCTGAATCAGATGTGTTAAACAAGGGAGACATGCAAAATGTGCAGAGTGTGGGTCTCCAGGACCAGGATTAAGAACCATTGTTGGTTAAATGACCATGGTGTTGGTGTGCTTGACTGGCCAGCAAACTCACCAGACCTGAACCCCATAGAGAATCTGAGAAAATGAGAAACGAGAGACCAAAAAATGCAGATGAGCTGAAGGCCACTGTCAAAGAAACCTGGGCTTCCATACCACCTCAGCAGTGCCACAAACTGATCACCTCCATGCCACGCCGAATTGAGGCAATAATTAAAGCAAAAGGAGCCCCTACCAAGTATTGCGTACATGTACAGTAAATGAACATACTTTCCAGAAGGCCAACAATTCACTAAAAATGTTTTTTTTATTGGTCTTATGAAGTATTCTAATTTGTTGAGGTGGCACTATGTCTTTTAAATTATTACTGTCATGTAGATGCATTCAAGTCAGGACTCTTATCAAACATTTGAAGTCTGGGACAAAGTGGACCTTGTATTGGATGAGTAATGTACAGCAACATCTTACAGCAATAATCATATCATTCAAACAGTTTGTTTGTGTTCGTGAATCTCTTTATGTGATGGCTGTAAATGAGTTGGCTGTGACACTTTGCAATTTAGCATCGCAAAGGCCTATAGATTAGACTGACCCAATATGGTATTGATCTGATTAAATCTCTAGGAGGAGTTTGTTAAAGTACATAATGACAGCAGGAGCTGTCATTGGTTGGGTTGGGTACCGAAACCCAGTACCAATATGGCACCGGTACCTATGTAACCGGTATGTACTAGAACCGAATCCGAACACAGATTTCGGTGCCTCATTTCGGTGCCATGCCGGAGTGATCGATTGATATATTTGTCCTCAGGTTCTCCGAAACAGAAAAATAATATCCCGACTGAGAAAATGCACGTGAACTCAAGTCGGAAAGCTCGTTACTACAAAATCCAACACATCTTTGTAGTAACGAGAGTGTCCATAGTGTTTTCACATTCTGACGTAAAAGCACAACTCGGGAAATGAGAGCATCCGAGGAGCGTGTGAATGCAGTAATTACACTTGCTGTGATGGCAGCAGGTAGCCTTCCATTAACTAAACATGCTTAAATTAAAATGCCTAAAGCTAAACCTCCCTTGTATTCACGAACTTGGGTTCTGCAACAGGACAATGATCCAAAACACACCAGCAAGTCCACCTCTGAATGGCTGAAGAAAAACAAAATGAAGACTTTGGAGTGGCCTAGTCAAAGTCCTGACCTGAATCCTATTGAGATGCTGTGGCATGACCTTAAAAAGGCGGTTCATGCTCGAAAACCCTCCAATGTGGCTGAATTACAACAATTCTGCATAGATGAGTGGACCAAAATTCCTCCACAGCGCTGTAACAGACTCATTGCAAGTTATCGCAAACGCTTGATTGCAGTTGTTTGCAGTTGCAACTGGCCCAACCAGTTATTAGGTTTAGGGGGCAAACACTTTTTCACACAGGGCCATGTAGTTTTGGATTTTGTTTTCCCTTAATAATAAAAACCTTCATTTAAAAACTGCATGTTGTGTTCACTTGTGTTATCTTTTACTAATATTTAAATTTGTTTGATGATCTGAAACATTAAAGTGTGACAAACATGCAAAAAAATAAGAAATCAGGAAGGGGGCCAACACTTTTTCACACCATTGTATGTATTTTGAGTTTGTTAGAGGAATGTGTCATTAGATTAGCAAACATGCTTATGAAAAAAGTCAAGAGAATTGTACACTATAAAAACATAAATTTCATTCAATACATAAATAAATAGCAAAAAACTGTTTGATGAAATTGAAAAAATTGACAATTTCTAATATTTGAGAGTGCAACTAATTTTTTTTGTTTATTGGAGCTTAGGTTCTGACATCAAACTTGCCCATTTTTGTTTGAGTAGAGCGTTTCAAATCACTTTTGAGATTCCAATTCATGTTAGGACATAGAGATTCCAATTCATGTTAGGACATAGACATCAAAGCAGATCACTAGGTTTTAGAAAAGAGCCACACAATTTGAATTTGTCAGTCATTGTTCTTTCATGTTTTTTTTTTAAATGTCACTACTAAATCAGTTGTTTTGCACTATTCAGTACAAATATTCAGAACAATGATCATGTTAAGTAGAGATAGGAGGGGAGGGGCCTAACAGGTCTGACTAATGTCTGAGCAGTGAGTCCTATGAGAAGAGTTTGTTTGTCCTGGCTGCTGAACGCAAAAGCTGTAGATTGAAAGTGGAATGGTTAGTGTGTAAAAATTTAGATATCTCTCAGGGATGACTGAGTACACAAAAGACTGGTCCAGTGACAAGTCAGCTAAACACTAAAGTTAGCTTAGTGTTAACATGCTACTTTTTTGTGCATGTTTTTTCCCCCCCAAACCAGTGTAAAATCCTACCACATAGCTGATTTCACTGGTTAACTCAATCATCTGTCAAGAAAAGTTTCATGGATTCAGCTGATTTTCAAAATTTATCATGTATTTTTTTAATAGATCAGATTGTGACAAACAGTAATGCAATCTATCAGAATGTGCTACAAATGCTTAAGGTCAGGGTAAAGGTAGGGTTTAAGGGGTTAGTATTTGTTTGTGTATGCAATTGGTACTGTGACTGACATAACCAATTCAATCTTTAGAATCGTATGTGTGGCTGGGTTTAAATGCTTAAATGGTTTGAGAAAAATTCCATGCTTTTTTTCTGATGATTCACAGAAAAAGCATTTAAATTGGTGCTCCTGTTGGTTCACAGTTTATAACGTTAGCATGTGTGTGCATGCAATTTTCGAGTAAGGTCAACTAAGGGTGTGGGCATATGGTTGCAAGTCGTACTGACCGTGCCATCAGTTTGTGCAGCTCCAGTTTGTGCTGCTGGTCTTCTGCTGCGATAGCGTGTTGTGCTTGCTGTTGCATTCCCTGCACAAAGTGCTGCATATGCTGGAATGCATCGATCTGAGAGAGATGCAGATAGAACAAATGCCTAAGTGTCATGCAATCCTTACCAGTAGAAGATATTTCTGAAGTCAGTATCCTTTTTATACAGACCAATTCCGTGGAACAATGGCTATGGCTCCTGCCAGTTACCAGTCATGAGCATTTCCATAATACCCGATTTTTTAGAGACTTCATTAAACTGTTCATTGCATAATGCAGATCTTTTCCTTCAGTAACATCAATTCAGTACCAAAATTTACAGCAGGTCATCCAACAGACAAATGATTGTGTTTTGTAATTTCTATTAATGTGGCAATTTGCAATTCACAATTCAATATGTTTTAGTAATTTTATGCATTGTTTTTTCATCTCGTCACAGGAGTATTTGAGTGAGGCTGATGGCTCTATGTGTGTATGCCAGTAATTTTAACACAACGCTGTGTAACCGAGTTGGACACATTTTTTATCCAATAAGAAAAAATGCGCATAAACTATAACGTTTCTGGTTATAACTTTTTATACTCAATGTGGACCAAAAACTGTTTGGTTACCCACATTCTTCAAAATACTTTCTTTTATGTTCAACAGAAGAAAGAAACTCATACAACTTGAGGGTAAATAAATGACAGCATTTTTTTTTGTGAAGTACCCCTTTAAAGTCTAATATTTTTTTCTTAAAATTTCATCATTTGTTTTCTGTTTAAAAAACAAGGACGTTTTTAAGCAAGGACAAACTAATCAAGGGAATTTTTTGAAGGAGTCCTCTCATGAAGGAGTGCTTTCATTGCTCTTATGTGACAGGCAGGACAGGAATTTCCCAAAACCTATTACAGTCATGTTAAATTAATCTGTTTGACAAACTAAATAGAAGCCATACTTGATTTACTCTTAACCCCTAGTAACTGACATCTTGCATAATATGAAAAATATTAACAATCACAGCATTCCAAAAAGAGCTAAACTGAGCCGCTTCATCTCATCTTATGGACATTGTATAAGTGTTTGTTCTTATGATTCCCTAGTCTTTACAATAAAAGGTCCTGGGGCCCTAGGGGTCAGTACATGCTTTACGGGTCTTCCTGTGTTGAATGCGCCAAGGGGCCCAGGGGCTCTGGTGGTCAGTACATACTATGCAATGAGGGGCCTACGGGCCTAATTCTGACAAATTAAAATTCTTTGCAAGCAAAAGAAAACCCAAAAAAACCCCAGTGAGAACCAAGATTGGAGCATGCAAGTCATATATTTCCAGGACTGTATGTGTCAGATAAGCAACTGCTTTTAAGATGAATGGGAATGCTAATGGATGGCTTCCTCCAGATATTGCAGACCACTTTCTTTTTTGCACATACAAGCAGCAAGAATCTGTACTTGACTGTACATGAATGAAAATACTTCCCAGGGGCATTGCGAAGGGAATCACTTGTTTTCAAGAGCACCTGAAGTGAGTGTTTACCTTGCGAGTGCTCTTCCACATGTACTTCATATAAGCGTAGGTGACATGAGGGTGGGCGGTGGGCAGGGGATGGTCGAGCTGTTTGGAGGGATCCACACCCAGCAGGAGAATGAGGGTTTTATGGGCTAGTGCCTGAGGAATACACAAAGAATATCAGTTATAATTATTGCTTCAAATTATTATGTCTCCAAATTGTCATCACAATGTAAATAAAATGGCAAACATCTGTAAACCAAATGTAATTCAGTGACATGAAATGACAGCTGTCATAAAAACTTGACCTCCAAAGATTGCAAACATTTTCGAGAGAATTACAGTAGGAGATTTACTACACATTCATAAATAATTAAGACTTCAATAACAGGACCAGTAAAAAAAAGGGCATTAAGTCAAGTCATGTATGTGAGGCAAGAGGTCAGGGTTTAGTGGTTTAACATGACAAGGTTATCCCCTGCTGGTAGATGTAATAACTACACCATTATTCAGACAAAATTCAGACGCCATTAAACAACTTTTTTTTTTTAAGCAAAATATAATTTCAAATATTTAATTATTTTATAGTAGATGATTTGCAGCGACCAGTTTTGGTAAAAGTGCAAAATTGACTGAGTCATGTTGTAAAATACTCTATAAACCTCATTAATGTGATCTCATCACATTGGTATTGCTGTGCCTATGTACCATTCTGCTAAAAATTGCCAAATAACTATATTGTTTGGTGAAATAATTATTTATCAACATATGGTGCTATAAATGTTATAATAATATAATATGTTATCAGGATTTAAACAACACAATCTAAACAACAGATGATTGATGATTGATTGATGATTAATGCTACGTCCCTAAGAGGAACAATGTGAAGTTCATTGTTTAGTAACTGGCAGTTGTTTTGGTAGCTTGGTTTCAATAAAAGCAACTTTTTGATTTTTGAATCAAACTTAGACTGCTTTTATAGTGCAATGACCTCTTATATGTCAAACGAGCAGGGGAATTTTGATTTCTCAGTTTATGCCCCCTTTGAATTTTGTTTATTTGATAAAACCTTGCCTGGTCTATATAGCTCCACACTGTACATTTCGACACCACTTAGCAGTTCTAAATCACTGTAAACCATGGCTTCTTGAGGCTTATTGCTTTAATTTTTCATTGTTTACGGATGTTTCTCTCTTTAGAAACATTCTGCCACATTCTGGAAGATATTTAAAACTTCCACAAGAGTTTTTCCTTCTGTGAAATGATGCGGTGTCAGTCAATGATATTCAATGTGTTACATAAAGAGTTCAGTGTTAAGCTTGCAATTGAAGGTAACAGTGATGCTCTTACTAGTCTTCCACTTTTTCCACAGAGGCTAGCGTACTTCAACCATGTCCTCATGTCCTCATGTGGGCTAATGACCAGGGAGCGCACCATCAAGATCCTCTGCCAGTCCTCCACAATACGCTGACAACCCTGAAGAAAAGAAAGTCACATTTTTAGCATTTACTTTTGTAAACTATGCTCAGTTCTGGGTAGTAACTTATTACATATAATCCAGATGTTATGTAATCAGATTCCAAAAAATGAAATGCTTGTAATTACATTATATTATGCTGATAATTCACACAGTGGCTTCAATTCTTCTTTTTCTCCTTTGAATGTTCTTTTCTAAATAATTCTACCGTGTGTCACACTGTGTAGCTTTGACTATATTCACAAGATGGCCATGTCAATTTTATGTAAATACATTCGTGATCCATGTTTCTAAATTTGGGGACAAAGCACCTCTCAGTCAATTAGACCATGTATGAAACAAATAATTATACAAGTTAGTAAACACTGCAGATAAACAGCTGTGAAACACTATGAAATCTGCTGAACATCACTAATTATTGATCTGGACGAAAGCCTGGTCTAAAAGTACTTCAAACCTGAAAAATGCATGTGTAATGTCATTGCTATTTTTAATGTTCAATCATCTTATTTGGATTAGTTTTTATTTCCAAGTAATATATTAGCTTTAACTTTACATTTTTATGATTTAATTAATTATTGGCTTTTCATAAAAACCCTGCAGTTCTTTCATGAAATCCAGTTTGGGAAATCCTGGCGTAAAGTATTGTTTAATGCATTTTCAAGAATGGAATATATTTTCTTTCTCTGTTATTTTATTATTATTTTATTTTATCTCAGTAAGGTACACTATATATGTGAAAAATGAGTTAGGTATAAAGTAATCTAGAAGTAATTAAAAAGTAGAATACATTACCTAAAATTAGTAATCTATAAATTATGTCCCAAATTACAATTTTTGTTGTGTAATTTGTAATCAATAACAGACTACAATTTGCAACTAATCTACCCAGCACTGACTATTATGAATTATTGTTGGTAACATTAGACTCTATTAAGTTTTTTTGACACAAATGACAAGAAACTGAGCAGCTGACAGCTATAAAGTATGGTGTGTTAGTCATTAATTTGAGAAAATGTGTTGACAAAAAGATGAAGACTTACTTAGTTATTACCATTGCATAGCCAGACTACTGACTTTTGGCAAAAGTATGAGTTAGTGTTAAGGTTATAAAGTGGGCAGTCTTTAGACAGAATAAGCTACTTCTACACATAAGAGGGCTGAATAAACCTGAAAGTGGATATGGATGAAAAACTGCCTGTACATGAAACCCCCTCTAATACAACAAATCACACTATTCTGTAATTGACTGAAGCTGACCAATTAACTGCTGACTAACATTTCCTTGTCAACAATATATCAGTTCTGCACTCTCACACCTTCCTTTATGAATGGAAAAGTCTGCAGGTTGGCAGCATTAGTTCTCACTGTTAAATGCTTGTTTTCCCCCAGTGGCACTAGCTGAGCATATAAAAGAAACGCAAGCTGACACACTACGTCAAGACACCCTGCTGAGCTGATGTCATGCACAAACACAAAGTGTTTTCACACGTAACATCAACCAGGTCAGGACAGGATTACTGATGAAGGAACACAACAGCAACAGATGGAAGTTATTGGTTTGGATCAGTCTGATGAATCCTTTCTTTGTGAAACTTAAAATTAATGTATCGCTACTGACTTACTGTTCATATGACAACATGTAGTGACACAGTTAAAAATATCCATGTGCAAAAATTATTTTGTAATTAATTTAATTTTGATTTTATAGACATACATATATAACCCTGAATACTCCATTTAACTCGGTAAGTGTGGAGTGAAAAACATTGCTGTTACCTGCAGCCTCTCCCACCACGTTTCCCGTATAATGTCCCTCCTCTCAGGAACCAGTTTATACTGGATCACCTCCTCTAACTCAGATAGCATCTGACAAGACACCATGGCCTGTGAGAGAGAGAGAGGGGGAAAGATACAGAGAATGAAAAAGATAGTGTCTTGACTATATAAAAAAAAGCCAAGACTTCTTTTGTATGCACTCTTTAAACATTTAAATCATGTTAAATTAAAACAGTGCAACTGAGGAAAAAACAAAAAACAAAGATTAGATCCATAAAGTGTCATTTTCTCACCCAATGTGAGAGTACGTGTGTGTGTGCACATGTTTATTAGCACCTTATTCAGGCTGGAATAATGTAACACAGAGACATGGGTTTGGCCTTATTATGTAATAAGTCTCTCCTGGAATGGTCTTCTCTTTAGCTCACATGCTGAACAGCAATTACTCAATGAACAATAAAAAGAAAAGCTAAACATTACTTGTATCAAATTATTATTTGACTTGGGCCAATCTTCTATATTGAGACAGAGGTATATTCTCTTACCCCATATGCTCTACTGTAACTCTCTCCAGCCATGGCGGTGAGCTCAGCATCCAGTAGGTCTCTGGCTTTGTCAATGCACTGAAATCACATGAACACATTATACCATAGTGTTGCTGAATGCTTGACTTGAATGGTTGCAACTATTTTTCAATAAACACACATCTATAAAATGTTCCAGGTCTGTTGACCGCATTAGTCATTTCAAATTATTTCAGTTAATTCAAAGGACCTTATAGCAAACAACAGCAAAAAAAATCCCAAAACCAGAAATACACTGACCAAGAAAACAAGTGACATACTAAAAAAAAAGACAGTTTCCATGTTTTTACCACTAAATTACCTTCTATGGAAAGCATGCTTTCATTCTCCTGGTTTCTCTCTCACATAGACATGTAGACACACGCATACAGATCTCTTTAAGTGAAGCCAAGACTGCAACGCAGACCTAAACAACTAGCAAAGACCACAGACACCCATCAATATTCTAGACTTCTAGTCTGCCGGTCAGACTTTCAACCCCTATCCCAATTATTTCAGCCAGTGTACTCAATATAATATATAAATTGTATTAAATATTAAATCCTACAATGTGATTTTCTGGATTTTTTTTCTCATTTTGTCTCTCATAGTTGAGGTATACCTATGATGAAAATTACAGGCCTCTCTCACCTTTTTAAGTGGGAGAACTTGCACAATTGGTGGCTGACTAAATACTTTTTTGCCCCACTGTACCATAAATGTACAAAAACATTAACTTATGCGGTAACTTGGAATTATCAGTCACAATGTGTTCCTACTGTGTCCTTACCAAGCTAAAGAAGAACTTTGGAGGAGAACATTATCTTTGGTGCACATGCTAAGATGTTCTTTAAAAGTCACTAAACAAAAAATGACCACCATCAGTCCATCAAAAGTCATCTGTCTCTTTTTTAAACTATCATGCATTCTATGCTGTTTCATCAAACCTTAACTTATAGTATAATTGGAGATTCAAGACTGTGGGCCCTGTTTGAAATCATGTAATTAGCACAAATAAATAAAGATAACAAAGATACAAATTAAACAATGATTTAAGTTTTTTTTTTTTTACAGAAACCAAATAATCAAATGTAAAATAGTATTGCACAGTCTTCACTTAATAAATTAAATACAGATTCATTCTTGTTAAAACTACAAAAGTAATTCAGTCAACAGCAGTGAGTGACTTTCTCTATTTTTTCTTGGATTAACATTAGAACAGTGACAGCAGCTAGTAAATTAGGTATAAATTAAACACCCAATTTCTTTCTCAAATGTTTATGTTCACTTAAGACATAACCAACAGTTTTTCGAGGATGCTCGTCAAGAAGGGTATTTCAACATCATTTTGTATGTATTTGTCCATTCAAGTGTAAGAAGACGCAAAACACAATTCGGTGTTCATGGGCTGTGAGATGCAGCTCTCTGTGTGTGCGCAGTGTGCACAGAACACAGAGCACGGGTGTTGAATTAAGCTCTTTCACGTCATTTTTGCTTGAATGTTTAAATTGGTGAGGTGTATTTGTTCATTCAAGTGCAAGACATGAAAGATAACTTAGTTCAGCGAGTACTCAGTTGAGTTCTTTCGCATCTTCTTGTGCTAGAATGCTTTAAAATCTCTTGAATGTTCAAATTGGCAAGGCTTAAAAACATGCAAATGATAAGCTTTCATGACGACGCGCAGCAGTGACCCATCAACTGTCCTGAGCGTCTTTCATGCTGGCCTTGGGCAGTCGGTTGAAATTGCTGTTTTTACAGTTTATTACTTTAAAGCTGCTTTGACATGATCTGTATAGAACAAAGCTCTGTATAAATTAATATAACTTGACGCACTTGACCCAGAGACTTACACATGCACAGAAAACTGTTGTCAGTATTGCAGTGCATGGATTACATAGATTTTTATCAAAATACTAATGCCTCCCCCAATCACATTTTTGTCAACGGTTGTTTGATGAGGATCTGTAGTTTGGTGGATAATAGCCTACAGTACACCGCTTGCCTGTTGTGTAGCATAAATGTATATTCAACTTTTTTACAACGCAGACCAACTGCACAGAAATCTGGACCTATACCATGCTTATGACTCCGAAGGTAATGTGCAGGATGCACCCATTGTAGCAACTCAGTTTTCTGCATTTATGACAGGATGAGGACCATTTACATACACACACAACTAACACAGAACCAAACCTAACCATAAACATCTATTTTCAGCAAGATTAACTAAATATAAAGTGTTTGTGTGCATGCCACCTGTTGAAAAAAAAACAGCATATGCTGGTTAGGTATGTTTTGACGCTGGGATGCTGGTTTAAGCTGGTCCTTTGCTGGTTTGTGCTGGTCCTTTGCTGGTTTTAGCTGGTCCTTTGCTGGTTTATGCTGGTCCTTTTGCTGGTTTATACTGGTCATGTGCTGGCAAAGGACCAGCATAAACCAGCAAAGGACCAGCTTAAACCAGCATCCCAGCGTCAAAACATACCTAACCAGCATATGCTGTTTTTTTCAACAGGGCCATTGTCCGTTTACTTGAATCATACCCAAACAAAATGCCCATTTTAAAGCAAAGGGTGACTCACTGCTTCACTGCTTGATTTGCTAAGTAAAAGCATACTTTCACATCATTTTTGCACACTATTTTCGAAGTGTTTATTGATAAGTGCAGCCCTTACAAGTATATTGCATGCAATGTATCTTGTTGCCTTGACAACCTCATGCACTTGGTGCAAGTAAAATCAACCCTCCCTTTGGGAAATTTGGGACCAAAAATTATTCAGACACTTTCACCTGACCATGTTTTGCTTAAGTGTTATCTGACATTATCAAGATGAATTTGTTCTGACACAATTTAACTCTGAGTTCTTGTCATATTTTATTACCATTTTCTAAACTATAGCAAATAAACTGTAATAATGTGTGAAATGTTGAAGGTGTCTAAATAAATTTTGGTTTGACTACATAAGCACTCATGTACAGTTAGATGTTCTGTCACTAATTGTTTATTGCTGTTTATGTCAGTAAATCAAGCCATTGACTAAATGGTCATGCTGTTCCTTTTAGTAGCATTGAAAACCATGTATTATTTAAATTGTGATTATAATGCTAGAATCAACACTTTTCACAATTGATTAATGAATCCTAGCAGCTGTTACAGTAAATACAAAAAAAAAAGTTTTTAAAAGAGTTCCACATGTAATATTTATTTCATATGTAAAGATGTTGCTCAATCATAGCAGTGGGAATTTCAAATTAAAACACAACCCTTTTAAATAGAGAATTTAAGTAAGAGGTCTGAAATCTGTGTAGATAATGGCCTTTTATTTGTAAATTATGACAGTTTAAGTAAAAATCCTACTACCATTATAAGTGTACCTCAGAAAACATAAAATAAAAAAGTAATTATTGACCCCTTTGACTGTTTAATTGAAGTAACCTTAGCTACAATGTCCTCTCAAGTAATGGAACAGGTGGGATGGACAGGATAATAATGGTGAACACAGAGTACATGGGTGCGTCTGTGATGCTCTCCATGTGCATGAGCTCATCTCACTCTCTTTCCTTCTCTCTCTCACACACACGCACACACACACACACACACACACACACACACACACACACACACACACACACACACAGTCACGCTTGTTTAGGAAAAAAGAACACTGCATCACCGCAGGGACCGTATATCAGCCAAGTTATTTGACGTGCAGATTGAGGCCTGCCTTTGACCAATATTACATAACGCCTGTGAGACAATGCACCACGGCAACTGCTGCACTCATCATCTTTGACTGAACAATTTTTTCCTCAATCATCTCCCTCTTGGTTGTTTCTTCCACACAAGTTAAGACATTTTTAGAGGATGACAAATGAGGTGAGAGGCAGTTTATATACTGCTCATTTAATAACTCTTATAAGTTGTTTATTATGTAGTACCTGTTGAGCCAATGAGAAGAGATCCTGGTGTAGAGCAAGCACTGCCCTGTAAAAGGCTCCATCATGGGTGTCTCGTGGGATCATGCAGGTATACTCTTCCATACTGTCCCAGTGGCCTGACAAATGCACAAAGATGCAAATTATATTATACATACAAATTTTATATTTTCAACAAAATAATAAATTAAACAAATATCTGTTTGGAATATCTCAGACTTAGATTCAACATTAAGTGTCCCAAAAGAAAATGGCAGCAACGTGGAATATCTGATGGTCTGTAAATAGAATATCTGTAAATGTAATAAAAAACTGATACTATTGACTGATGAATAGTGACTGAATTTGAAACCTTCATCATTTGGTCTCAGGTCAAAAGTCAGAATAGAATCTTATTGCTCATTAAAATGTATGGTAGAAAATACACGAAAATGCACTGTCTTGGGTACTAATATACTGTCAGTTTTGTATCACCAGGGCCAAAATGTCTTTTTTCCCCGAACTATTTCGTATGAATTCACTTCCCTGAAATACGGGTTGTGAAAGGCATGCTTTTATTGTTACAGGTCTGTTGGCTGGTTTTAGAGAAGTTTTGGGCACTTTTCAGCTCAGGCTGACTTAAGAAGATTTTCTTAGCAGGTTAAGGAGAGACAGAGACTCCTACAGTAAGATTCTGAATTTAAATATTTAATGAATTACCATTATGAAACAAGTATAAAAAAATTCTAATGGGGTATATTTAAGTAAATCATACAATGTCATGTATACATGAAATATGAAACATGGACATCACATGATTTCTATAATAACATTAACATTCTGATTTTAATGGTCTTTAAAGCATTTACTTTAATGAAAGCTGCCTTGTTTTTTGCCTTATGTAACCAACTATAGTTAACAACTAGCTTAATGTTGCTATGAATACAGTATTACATATTTATAACATCAAAACTTTTTATCAGACGTGCTTGGATGCTGTTGCCGACTGACATCAAGAATGTGTTATGCGTTTGCACAACAAACCCCCATCCTGCCTCAAACAAAAACTCTTGGGAACAGCATGGTTCATGCAAGTATCCATTTTTGCTCAAAATCCATGACAGTAAACTTCACCCAAAAGGTGAGCAGTTTGCATCCCTGCCCTATAGAAGAGGAATGTTAATTATGTATCAATGTGTTGATGTGATTACAGTGTTTTGTCTTTTTAGTATTAAGTGGAAATTAGCAGTGATTGCTAGCAGTGTTTTGCCAAAACTAAGGAAAATTGCAGACTGAAGTCGCCAGGTAAACTTTACAGACTTAAGTTACAGAATTCCTACATTCTTTAACTTCAAACTAATGTTGGAATAATCAACAACCCTTCTCGCCTCACCCAGTCCCCATGCTGCAGCCGCTGCCATGCGGGCCATCTTGGCTTGAGTCTCCTCGCTGACCAAAGTCCATTCCTCACAGCACTGCTGGTGCAGCGACTGAAGTCGCCAGGTAAACTTTACAGACTTAAGTTACAGAATTCCTACATTCTTTAACTTCAAACTAATGTTGGAATAATCAACAACCCTTCTCGCCTCACCCAGTCCCCATGCTGCAGCCGCTGCCATGCGGGCCATCTTGGCTTGAGTCTCCTCGCTGACCAAAGTCCATTCCTCACAGCACTGCGAGTGCAGCTGACCCCTGACGGAGGAAAAAAACAGAAAGAGAATGAGAGAGAGCAACAGACAGACAGCAGGGGAGGAAACAGTCTCACATAGCCAAACTTTTGACTATTGGGAGTAAAGTCTGGTCCACACTGAAGCTTATTTTGGCCAAGAACCTTACGGATTACAGTTCATGCTCATTGCCAATACTCTTCTAATATGAAAACTTAATACTGCTTTAAATTACTATACTATTACATCAATTTAACAATAATTACAAAGGGGGGAGGAAGCATAACTTTGCAAATTTATTAAAATGAAAAACTGAAATAATTAGAATTATATTAATTAAATAATTCAGAACCTTAACCCAGTGCTTAGATCACATGTGTTAATTACAAGGCCCACGGGCCAAACATGACCTGCCAACAAATTCAGGTAGTCAATTTAATGTGGCCCGTGCATGTTTAAATTTCTGTCTGTGACAATTACAATATTGATAAGCAGGTGGCGCTGTCGTGCTTTACTCAACTCGACAATTTTATGTCAAGAGTCACTCACGGTTTTCAAAGAGTAGCCTATAACCTTTCATGTAGAAAACTACACTCCCGGGGGACTATTGCGAGACCCGCGTACAGAAAAAAAAATCTGACGGTACTTTTATGCAGGGTTTTGCGGGCGGGAGCGGGACAAGATAACATATTTCTGCGGCTGCAGCGGGTGGGTGCGGGACAAAATCCTGTGTGAAAAATCCGTCTCTAATTTGAAGGCATTTCGAAATTAAACATGATCAATATGGAAGCATGGACCTGCGGCTGCTAAAAGTCAAAGAACTAAAACAGTAATTTTTCTAAAAGAAACACATTTTATTCTTAATCATATTTGTTTTTGTACTCCCTTTATAAATACTATAGCTACAGCAAAACATAGAATAGACAAGATCTTTTCTAATACAGTGTCTGATAAAAGTTTTTTTAATGCCTAATTTGCTTAGGTTTGGCATATCCCGGTGCATGTGTCCTTTCAAGTTAAAGATGTTTCGTTTCAAAGTAAGAGCTACCAAAATAAGCCAAATAATACAATATCAGATACCATTTGCTGTCTATATACCATGTGGTATTTTATATCTATCATTTGTTGACTATTTTGCTTTATCAGTTTTACTGAAATTGAAGTTGTTGTTTTTAAATTACTGTTTTATGCTACTGTTTTAAAGTACTGTTTTATGCAGTTAAGCATGGTCAAAGACCTTATTTCTTGTTTTGATAAAGATAAAAAAAGTCTGCTGTGACAAAAATGTGTTCCAAATGTGTTACAACTCAAAATTAAAACTTTGTCATATTGATAAATGTGGTTTATTGAATTGTGAGTTTTTTAATACATTTACTAATACACTTATATTTTCATCAATAATCTAAATATCATATAAATATATGTCCGGCCCCTGATTTTATTCACAACCCCCAGCATGACCCTTACTGAGTCTGGATTTGACACCCCTGGCTTAGATGAAACTGCTTTGGTGGTGATTATATTCTCAAGTCTTTTTGGGTATTGTGATAAAACCAAGTAGTAAGACATGAGGACACAGGATTTCTGACAAAAAATGGATTTCATTGTGACCAATAAATTTCCTAAAATAGTTACAAATAAAGAATACAAATTCAATAAACTTCTTCCAACAAATAATCTAGTTAGACTAATCAGCAAAGCAAAAACAACTCAAATGTCAAGAAAAACCTAGGGAGGACTGAACAGAACAAGACTGACCTACTCTCTGAGACAACAGACAGGTATTTAAGACAAATGGTGGACCCACTTATACAAGACAAGAGGAAAACACACAATTAACATTTTCTCAAAGATGAAAATGAATGAGTTTCTCTCATCTCCACATAAGATCTCTGGAGCTCAACCAGAATATTAAATGTGGAGATGAGAGAAACTTAACTGAAGCTCAACCAGAATGACTATCAGGTTTTTGGTAACCTCTCTTTCTAGGGCCCTTCTCACCCGATTGCTCAGTCCTGGTTGTTCGAAACCTCTTCCATTTAAGAATTATGGAGGCCACTGTGCTCGTTAACCTTCAATGCAGCAGTTTTTTTTGCTCTGATACGCTTTTTCAGCTGTTAGACCTGCATTGACAGGTGTGCATTTTTCCAAAATAAGTACAATTAATAGAATTTGTCACATGTTAACTCCAATCAAAGTGCAGAAACATCTCAAAGATGATCCAGAGAAATGGTAATGCTCATGACCTAAATTTTAAAATCATATGCAATGTATTCAGGCATCTGAATGTTTTTCAGGCCCTGTATATTAAAGAGATACAATATCAATATGATTAAATATACAAATAAACAGCATTATTGTGTACATTAGGAAAAAAAGGGTGTGAAAAAAATAATAAAATCAGGATTCACCACTCCTGCACCTGCACTGCCCACAACAACGAGATGTCAGCATTTGTTCTGGCAAAGCACAAGCACTCCATCTTTCAGTTCATACAGACCAAACATGTTGAACAAATGTGAAAGGTCAGTGAGTGCTTCTGTCTGTGTCCATGCTGGGAACTTTACACCAAAAAAAAAAAAAAAAACCCTTGCCACAGCTCTGGCTGTGATAAAACTGCAAAAAGCCATGACATTATTTCACGTCTTGGTGCACCTTTAAAACAAATGGACCCTTTGAGGCTAACAGTGCTGACACAGACACAAGCAAACCATGCGTGTCATTGCTGGGGGTTGTGAAAAAAGGGGCCCCACGATTAGCCCTGTGAGACACTGCTCATATGGGTTTCAGGAGATGGGGGGGGGGTCTGCAACAAACTAAGTGCTTTCCCAGCCACCTGGGAAAAACATTACTTATGGGCCCCTGCAAAATACAAGGTTCCAGGCTGCAGACAGCCCTAAAACACAAAGACGTACATTAAAGCGAGACAGGAAAAAGGGCTCTGGTACCTTTACACGGGAATGGTCTATCACTCATTGGAATGGAATGTCAATGGAAATTTGACCATCCCCCCCCAAAAAAACAAAAAACCTTAACAGCGCTACATGAAGTACATGTTTAGAGGTGGGCTGGTCTGCAGTGTGAATACTTATGGGTAATTACTAGGGGTGGGGGAAAAAAATCGATACAGCATAGTATTGCGATATTTTCCTCGGCAATACTGTATCGATACACTGACACCAAGTATCGATCTTTTATTATACTATTTGGTAGAATAATAAAATCCATTTCTTTTCAATCCACTAGATGGTGGTGTTGAGTTTTTTTCTGGTGAGGTCAGCTGGGTCACCTTCAGCATGCAGTAAGTTAGTAAAATAAAGAGGGTGGCATCGCGGAAAGTTATCAGGAAAGCCCCATCCACATTTAAATCGGATGTATGGACTTACTTCGGATTTGTAAACAAGGAGGGGATGTAAGTAGGGATGAACTGAAAATATAGGCTACATATAATAATAATAATATATATGGCATGTCGTGCCCCGCCCGGCAGTGTTCAGCGCGCATGTCTCACTCTCCTCGTCACTGCGCGGTTTGCTCAGTATTCTGATCTATGAATGTGCGTTCCGCTCGTGTACCGGTCATGCTCACCGGAAAAAAGCAAAGTCCGCTCAAATAACGTGCTGACAGGAAATTTCTATGCAGTATAGGCCTACTTGTTCCGGTTTGCAGTAGCGCTACTGTGCTGTAACATGGTGTAGGCTAGTTCAGCTGTACTGGGCAACGCTGGTAAAATAATGCTCCTTTCAGTGACGCTATGCTCTGCTCATATGCTCTGATAATAATAGCTTTGTAGGACTATACATTATTTGGATAATTAGTAAAAAAAAAACAACAACAACTTATATCTGATTCTGGTACATAGAAGTGAATGTAAATAATATATTGATATTTAATATTAAAGGTGACATGCACCGGAAAAAAGCAAAGTCCGCTCAAATAACGTGCTGACAGGAAATTTCTATGCAGTATAGGCCTACTTGTTCCGGTTTGCAGTAGCGCTACTGTGCTGTAACATGGTGTAGGCTAGTTCAGCTGTACTGGGCAACGCTGGTAAAATAATGCTCCTTGCAGTGACGCTATTCTCTGCTCATATGCTCTGATAATAATAGCTTTGTAGGACTATACATTATTTGGATAATTAGTAAAAAAAAAACAACAACAACTTATATCTGATTCTGGTACATAGAAGTGAATATAAATAATATATTGATATTTAATATTAAAGGTGACATGTTATGCCCCTTTTTGTCCCTGGTGTCCCCAGAATGTGTCTGTGAAGTTTCAGCTCAAAATACTCCACAGTATGTATTTAATGCCTACAGTGCTTCATGCTCAACTCCTCAACTGTGGTGAGAAAACCAGCCTCTCTGTGGTCTGATCTGATGTTTCGACTGTCTTACATCCCACGTCAAATTTACCATTCACGTTCTCATAGTTTGAGAAGTTGGTGAGATTTTTGTTCAATTCAAAGACATTTGTAGACATTAAGTTAGTTAGTTTCAGGCACCACCTGGGAAAAACATTACTTATGGGCCCCTGCAAAATACAAGGTTCCAGCCCTAAAACACAAAGACGTACATTAAAGCGAGACAGGAAAAAGGGCTCTGGTACCTTTACACGGGAATGGTCTATCACTCATTGGAATGGAATGTCAATGGAAATTTGACCATCCCCCCCCAAAAAAACAAAAAACCTTAACAGTGCTACATGAAGTACATGTTTAGAGGTGGGCTGGTCTGCAGTGTGAATACTTATGGGTAATTACTAGGGGTGGGGGCCACTGCTCTCTTGTCTCCTCTGAGGCTGGGACTCTAAATAGTGTTCTGTGCTTGTCTGTGCAGCCAAAGACAGAACAGTTAGCATGTTTTGCTCAAACTTTCGCCATGGCATTAGAGCTGGTACACCGTTGTCGCTTGCGAAATCAAAATGATGGTGCCTTGAGTGGAAGTTTACAGATTAAGGGGTGGCAATATTACAATGAGATCCCTTTGCCACGTCACCAAGGAAGCGAAATCAGATGCGCTCGTTTTCTCAGACGCTTTCAGAAAAAGGCTTACCTAAACAAAGTGATTGGGTTAATCTTTTTCACATTTCCTTGGTTGGTAGATGCACCAGGTACCTGATTATAGATATCAGATTTTCATGATATGTCACCTTTAAGGTAACACTTTTCAATAAGGTTCCATTAGTTAATGTATTAACGATCATGAACGAACAATGAACAATACATTACAGTATTTATTAATCTTTCTTAATGTTAGTTAATGAGAATACAGTTAGTCTCTGTTAGTTCATGTTAATTCAGAGTGCATTAACTGTTAACAAGCACAACTGTTGATTTTAATAATGCATTAGTAAATGTTGAAATTAACATGACCTTAGATTAGTAAATACTGAAGAACTATTGTTAATTTTTAGTTCATTAACTAAAGTAGTTAACTAATGAACCTTATTGTAAAGTGTTACCAATATTAATATAAATTCTGTCCAGTTTTATTGTGTTACTTTCAGTAAAAGTGTGGTTATTTTATTGGCTTGCATTTTTTTAAATTCAGTATCATTAAAATTTAGTTCAATTTAAATAGTCTTACAAAATTACTTTATATTGTTTAATAAAATAATAAATAATCATTACAAAGCATTTTCGGTTTCGGTTTTCGGCCAAGTGCATCCAGAATTTTCGGTTTCCGTTTTGGCCCAGAATTTTAATTTCGGTGCACCCCTAGATGTAAGACTACATGTTTTATTTAATTTAATATAAATTTAACAGTAATTTACTTTCAAATGCCCCAATTGCTGAAGGGCCTGCACAACTTTTTAGTACAATTTCAAGTTGCACTGTTCGATTACCTGTAGTAGTAGCACAGCAGTGCATACCTGTTTACATTTAATTAAGGTGGACTAGACTGTAATACAAATAGTTGAGTTTGCCAGGTGCATACAACATTTATGACAGGTTTTCATGAAAGTGTTGGTCAGTTTGTCTGCTTGACAATCCCATTTTGCACTGCAACAATAAAACTGAAGTGAGATAAACAAACTGAGAAATGTTTCTTTTTAGTTAAAACGGATGTTGTCAAAGTTTTCCTTTGGGGACATAATTTGAAGTTGGAAAAAGGTAATAAATTGCAATATATTGCAGAATATTGCAATATATTTAAGATCGCAATAATATTGCATCGTGACACAAGTATCGTGTTAATATCATATCGTGAGGCCTCTGGTGATTCCCACCCCTAGTAATTACGCAAGAGCAATGCATACACACACTTTAAACCAACATACAGTACAAGAGCTTAATTTACAGTACAGAGTGTCCTATAATGATGAATTAGAATAAAACAGCATCAATATAATAAAACAGCCATTTAATACAACCCCAAATCAGAAAAAGTTGGGATGTTTTGTAAAATTCCATAAAATCAAGAATATGTTATTTGTTCATTCTCTTTAACATTTACTTAATTGACAAAAGTACAAAGAAAAGATTTCCAATGTTTTCACTGACAAAATTGTATTTTGTAAATATAAACAAATTTAGATTTTGATGGCTGCAACACACTCCAAAAGAAGTTGGGAGAGAGGCATGTGTAACACTGTATCACATCAACTTTCCTTTTAATTAAAATGTTTAATTGCTTGGGAATTGAGGATACTAATTGTTAAAGTTTTGCAATCAAACTTTTTGCCCAATCTCGCTTGATACAAGACTTCAGCTGCTCAATAGTATGATGCAGTGGCAGACTATGTTAGATGACAGCGGTTTTCCAAAGTACTCCTGAGCCCATGTGGCAATATATAACACCACATGACGGTTTCTCATGCAATGCCATTTGAGGGTTCAAAGGTCATGCACATTCAAATGAGGTTTCCTGTCTTGCCCTACATGTACTGAGATTTCTCTGGATTCCCTGGATCTTTTCAGAATATTATGTGAGGTAGTTGGTGAAATACCTAAATTCTTTGCAATTCTTTGCAAAATCACAAATTGAGAATTTTTTTATTTATTTGACACTTCTCTCATGAAATTTGTAAGTTTCTTTTTCTTGTCCATTCAATGTGGTCCTATGTTGTCTGTGCACCAATGTTCTTCTGAGTATCTTATTTTATGTTCTAAAGAAGAAAGACATTTTTTTCATTTCATTCATCTATCACATATCCATTTGATTTCGAGTCATCTGATTAAACTTTTCTTGCAGTTCTTGATTCTTGCTTAATGCACCTTTCACAATGACCAAAATGCATGAAATTATCAGCATAAACCTTAGCACACTGTACTGCTACTGATGCATAAAGATTTGAAGTCATTACCATGCAATACATAGCTTCCAAGATAAAAATATAGTAGAGATTACTACATTTTTAAGAAGAATACATAGAAAGGAACCTGTGACAAAAGAAGCGTGAAATAAATAAATGTACTACTTAGCAACAAACCAGTAATCTCAGAATGATAAACTTCATTTTGATCATGACCAATCTGCACAACAATCTTAGAGTCAATAAGTACATTTACAAGCAACTTTTCATTGTTAGTGGTGTACAATTAAATACCATTCAGAAACCAGCTTTGTCCTCTTCTTTCAGTTACTTATCCATTATTTTCCAGGAGTTCAACACACAGTCATCTTCATCAAAAATAGCGAGACTAAATTATATTATCAGTGCTCATGCTGCTGTCCCTTGCGGTCTTTGCACTTGAAATTAGCTGATGGTAAATAAAATGCTGCGCTTAATTTAACTCTGTTAAATTTCCATATAGCACAGGAATTGAAGAACGGATTTATATTTGTTTTTTGGAAACACATTTTAAGTGTAAATGGAACAGTTTTAACAAATCGGATATCTGATCAATAAAAACGAGTTGGCACTAGACATGTGCCGGTATTCGGTAATGCGATATATCACGGTAATAAATATGCACGATAATATTGTGGGCACTTCTAAATACCGTGAATAATTATATATTACAAATTATTCTGAATTTTGAATGCATTTTAAGAATACTTTTCCCATCAACTGGTCAAATGCACAACACCACTGTATGCTGCGTGAAAGACACGTACACACTCTGATGTAAACAAGCGTGGACGAGAAGCGCATGGCAGAACATGTGAGAGGATGAACACGCTCTGGATGAAAGCGCACTTTCACTCTCTGACAGCTGATGACGCTAAACTACAGAAATGAAGCTGTTACCCTGGAAACCCTGTAAACAAAGTAGCTGCACTACTTTCTGTTTCTGAATCCTGTTTAAATGATTTAAACAGCCATTCAGATTTGTGTATTTAAAAAACTAAATTTAAATACCGTGATAATACCGTATACCGTGATAAAAGCATGAGCAATTAATCGCAACATGAAAATACCGGCATATCCCTAGTTTGCACTAGATCAGTAATGTTTGGCCACTTTGTCGACTTCACTGAGAATGGGAATAACTTTGGATGCTCAGACATGCGCCAAGTCACTGCTGCACTGATTTATGTGCTATACAACACTACAAATACAACACAGCTAAATCTAAATTCCAGAGGATCACTTGGATCATCATTTTACATTGTAATGAACAAAAAAACAAGAATTTGTCAAATAGCAATAGCTGTCCAAGTCGTACATTTTAATGAAACTAAAAATGAATATTTCCTTATTCAATGCATCTTTTTTCTTTGTGATATATTTAAATCAAATGAATTAATTCAATAAATAAAATCAATCAGAATACTATAGTATGTTACAAATAAAATTTGATCAACATCAACAAAAGCAATTTTTACATTGCCAAGGGTGGTACATACAGTACCCTCCACTAATATTGGCACCCTTGGTAAATATGAGCAAAGGCGTCTGTGAAAATAAATCTGCATCGTTTATCTTTTTGAACTTTCATGCAAAAAATTCACAAAATTCTAAACTTTCACTGAAGAAAAACAATGGAAAGTGAGGGGGAAATACATGTTTTTCTCTAGTTCAAGGTGGCCACAATTATTGGCACCCAATTATTGCAACGTCCTTTTCCCAAGATGTACAACAACATGTGGTGATGTAGGTGCTGTTTGATTAAAAAAAAAATTTTTTTTTTTAGGATTTCTGACCCCAAGACTCAACTAAAATCTGCAATTCTCCAGCTGTGATCCTTGGAGAGACTTTGGCCACTCAAACTCTCCTCCTTACCGTGTATTAGGACGATATACATGTCCTCTTCCAGGCAGATTTGTAACATCTTTAGTTGATTGGAACCTCTTAATTATTGCCCTGATGGTGGAAATGGGGATTTTCAATGTGTTAGCTCTTTTCTTACAGCCACTTTCTATTTTGTGAATCTCAACAATCTTGTTCTGCACATCAGAACTTTATTCTTTGGTTTTACTCCTTGTGATGGATGATTAAGGGAATTTGGCCTTTGTGTTCCTCATATTTATAATCCTGTGGAACAGGAAGTCATGGACGAACAATTTCATGCTCCTAGTCACCCTGGTGTGCTAATTTTTTTTTAAATATGTATACTTCAGAGATATTTTACTCATTAGAATTTCTAGGGGTGCCAATAATTGTGGCCAACATGCATTGGGGTAAAACATTTATTTCATAATGAGATTTTCCCCCCACTTTCAATCATTTTACTTCAATGAAAGGTTAGAATTTTGTGAATTTTTTTTAAACAAAGATCAAAAAGAGAAACAATGCAGATTTATTTTCACAGCCACCTTTGCTCATATTTACCAGGGATGCCAATATTAGTGGAGAGCACTGTAGGCTGCATCATGTTTATTTAAACTTTTACAAACTGTTTATTACTGCTCAAAGGGAGCATAAATGTTTTGTAAAAAACAATTGCATTATGTTATGAGATTAATGTAATTTTAAACAGCCTATATAAAGTATATAAATTATAAAATAAAAATTCAGGGTGTAATGCTGCCATACAAAGGTAAAACAAGCTGAGAACCATTTATCAGTCACCCCTCAATCTCCCACACAAACTCTTCCTCATGCTTCCCAGTAAATGACTATGACAGAAATCAGTAAGATTTTCCTTTCAAAAGTAGAGAAAAAAGCACTGTTAGATTCCATGAGGGCACAAAGGGACGGTGTGAGCACACATATGCAACCAATCTCTGCTTTTACTCACTCAGTCATATCCTATCCTTCTTGTGTGACCCCGTATTAAGAGGAATATATTTCACAGGAGAAATTACTTTCCATGGTGTAATGTTTTGCAGTCCATTTTTCTTTGAATATTTTACAGCTTGTGGGGAGCATGCATTTTTTCCATCAATAATAAACTAATAAACCTTACGCTTGGCAAAAATGTAATACGGACTAAAAAATGAATCCATAAATAATAAATAGTAACCAATAACATCAAACATTTGACAGTACTACAAACTTCCTGCTTAGAAACATGGACATGTCCATCCTGTCTAATCCACCCCCCCCCCTAAAAAACCCCATACATTTACCTTCAATAAGAATAGTACTATACAGGACTGTGCAAAAAATTTTTGTAATTAAATTAATTTATTAAAATGACATGCCAATGGCATTGACATGACAATGGAAGTATTCGATACATTTATCCTGAAGCATAATGCATAAATTGACAAATAAAAAAATTCCCCAAAAAAGAACCAAAGTTGTAAAAAAGCAAGAATTAGTCTGCACACTTCCAGAAACTGACAAGTTATGATATATGTGCCTACCATTCGCCTAGTGCTTCCAGACATCTCATGCGACCTAGAATAAGCTCCGGATCATCTTTGTTAATGTCGATTTTTTTATCATAGGCGACCAAAGCATCTTCCCACTCATGAAGTTTCTCATACCAGGTGGCTTGGATCTCCTGTAGTGGAAGACAAACATAAAAGGATGATGGAAATAATTAAAACGATATCACTGACATCAATGAAAAATCAGGGACAATTTTTTTTTATGGGGTAGGGAGTTGAAACTGCTTGCATCATTCGTAAATTAAGTACCGTATTGACCCGAATATAAGACGATGTTTTTCTCTTGGAAATACATCTGAAAAAACGCGGTCGTCTTATATTCAGGGTCTAGACTTTGACATGTCAATAATACACCCACAACAATAGGTGGCGCCAAATACGCATAAAACGAGTGTGCCATGAAATATGTAATGTAATGCATGTTGTAAAAAGATCGCGAGTAAAACAAAAGAGAAAGAAAACCTTACAGCTGCGTGAGTCGTGACTGTCATTGAAGACAAAATGTGTTTTACTGAGAAAAAAACGATTTGGTTTTTAAAAAGCCTTTTTCCAAAAGGTACATCTGGAAAAAGGGGGGTCGTCTTATATTCGGGCCAATACGGTAAACCACAAACTCATCTTTTGGCACTCAACATTTGGGATTTTCAATCTCACACAAATTACATTCACATCTGGAATGCTGACAGCTGAGTACAGATAGCTCCAATTGTTGTTCTAACATTTAATGGGAGGGCACAGAAACAATTTATTTTAAAATTGGCAGCGAACCCACTGTGTGCATCTGCCAGAGTAATGGATGGCTCAGCAACAGTTGAAATAACACTTCACCAGGTCATATTTCATAATTTAAAGAAACTGAACTTTCTAAGCAGGCTCTGTTGATGAATGAGAGCATAAAATCCTAATTTTTCATATAGTATACAGAATCTGTATGTCATTTGGGCCCAATAAGTCTCGAAAGGCTACAACAACAAAAAACAAAGTAAATCTCCACTCATAACCCTGAATTCTGCAACAAGGGCCAGAAAATTGGCAAAAAACAGTGAATATACATAGAAAGTACCAGCTTAAACAAATAAATGTGTATTTGTTTTAACACAAACTATGATCAAAACATTGGAATCACTACAGCAGTTTTCTTACTACTCTTTATATACTCTTTCTTACTCACTTTCTATTAGGGATGTTCATTTTAACCGATGGTAAGAATTTTGACAGATTAATACAATCAGTTAAATGTTTAAAAAATGCATTTAACTATTCATTTTTTCAGTAATTTATCAAAATATTTAAAATGGTTTGCTGCATGGTTAAAATACACTACGCGTATAAAAAAACTTTTTTCGCATTTTATTATTTCATTCAGAAATAGACCTAATGCCGACGCGAAATGTTTACAAACATTATAATAAACACTGTAAACATAGCTAGTGTTAGATCCACTCACGCCACAACAAATCCTTTCAATTAACAGTATTTAGAAAATAATTAAAGAATTAAAAATATAAGAAGCTATTGCAACATAAATGACAAGCCAAAACGAATTCATTTAGGTTAAAACTAAACTGAAACCAACGTTGGGTCTCTCATTCCACACAAAATCAAATGTTTCCATATTCGCGATGTATTTGAATGGCAAATTATTATTTATTATGTACTTTACTCGCGTTCCAATATCCATGTAAAACAAAATGTTTTACATCACGGTGGTACAGTGATAACACTTAACCTTAACGGCTTAACAGATTTGACTACATATTTTTACTAGGCCTACATATTTTTTTTTTACTACATAGTTTTTTCCATATGTTTGACTGACTGTATTTTATTATGATAATGAACCATTATGAATGATAGTTATGTGAATCCTCATGTTCTGTTTGCTGCTTTTTGCGCATGTAAAATTAAACAATGTTAGTATTTTTAACGGTTCACAGACACTTATCCTTTCTAATTGAATTCAATTCTAATTTAAAATGATCTTGTCGGTTAACGGTTAACGAGCATCGGTTGTCAGTTAGGAAAAATTACTGAAATGAACATCCCTACTTTCTATACTATTCTGATTCCATATACAGCGCTACTCAACTGAAAAAAAAGATGCTGAATTTGTACTTTAATAAGGACACATTAGATTTCTTAAGAACTAGTAGGTTTTCTACATAAACAGTTTTTTTTGTAAACTAGAGTATTATCTGTGGAAAAATAATATTACTATTTTGACTATTATGACTTTTTAAAAACTACTACATTGGTGAGCAGAGGTTTTGCAAAATATGAGGCCCAAATGTTTTACAAATGCAAAACACTATTCACAAAAACTACAAGTGTGCACAAAAGGTCTGAATGTTTTACATTTATGAACTGACTGTTAAGTCTGTATTTGCAAATTGTCACACATGTGTGAATTGATTTAGATTTGTATTTGTATGTGTGTCCCGTGTTGAGGGGCCCCATGATAACCTCCCCGTGCTCCCCGTTAATTTGCCCTGCAATAATTTAATAGAGCATCACCGCATAACTGACGCGCTATGAGGATAATAAAAGATTAGGCTATTAGCTTACTCCTCATTGAAAATGTTTTTAAAAAGCTATTTTAAAACAGGTCTATTCATTTATACAATTAATTATAGGTCTGTAATTAAAATTATTAACACTGCAGTCATCAATGAAAATTAAGAGCAGCTTTATTTCAAGCACCGACTTTCAAAAATAACCTGTTTAACGCAAAATACATTTCTCTTTTTTTTTTCACTATGCATGGGCCATAAGAGAAATATTAAGGAATAATTCAAGACAGTTATATGCCGTTATCAACATATGTTGAAGTAGATTCGTCGCTTGTCGTCTCTGAGAGAATATTCGCCGTTAATGCAGCGTCAGATGCCGAAAGCGGCGTCAGTTTGTACTTTTTTTACTTTCACTTTGTATAATTGACTGAGGTTAAAACGTTCACAGGCATAGCTCTTGTGCAAAGTTTGCACGTTGCTTATTATCAGCCTTCATGGTTTAAAACAGAAATATTTTGACGTAACAAACCCCATACCCACCCCTAGCACAGTCACTCTGTCTACGAAACCACGCTGTAGTAGCACATGCAGAATGAGACCTGGCATTGTCTTGCTCTAATAACCATGGACTTCCCATGAAAAACATCATCTTGATGACATTTTATGTCTCTGTACAATTTCAATATATGCCTCCATGTCAATGGCACCTTCGCACATATGCCAGTCACCGTTTGCTCTGCTGCCTCTCCATACTATGACAGACATTTGCTTTCGCATCTGTTGCTGATGAAAGTCTGGATGCTCCCTTTCATATTTGAGATTGAGAAGTCGACATCGATTTTTTTCAGAAACCAGGTGAAATGTGGACTCATCTGACCACAGCACACATTTCTTTTTGACTATCTGAGATGAGCTCTGGCCCAGAGAACCCTGCGGCATCACCGCATAGAATTGATGTATAGCTTTCTCCCAGAGTAACAGAGATTCAAGTTGCATTTATTGATGCAACAGCAGACTGTGTTAAGTGACAGCAGTTTCCCGAAGTACTCCTGAGCCCATGTGGCTATATTTAACACATGACATGATCATATTTAATGCATGACGGTTTCTTATGCAATGCCATTTGAGGGCACAAAGGTCATGCACATTCAACTGAGGTTTCCTGCCTCACCCTACATAGACTGAGATTTCTCTGGATTCTCTGAATCTTTTCACAATATTATGCATGGTAGTTGGTAAAAGAAATAAATTCTTTGCGATTTTGCATTGAGAAATGTGATTTTTGATTTGTTTGACACTTCTCTCATGAAATATGTCACAGAGTGATGAGCCATGATCCAGCTTTGCTGGCAAAGACTGAGATGCTCCTTTTATACCCAAACATGATACCCTCACCTATTACCAATTCACCTGCTTACTGTGAACAATTTCAAAACTTTTTTTGGAGTATGTTGTAGCCATCAAAATATTTTCTTTGTTCTTTTGTCAATTAAATAAAAGTTAAATTGAATTAGCAAATCACAGATTCTTGGCTTTTGTAAGGTCTGTTTTGGGTTTTGTCATGTTCATGTTTTCATGTCTTTTATTTTGTAATTGTTTCATGCTGTTAGTGTCATGCTTCCCTTGCCCTCTTGTCTTCATGCTATTGGTTCCTCTGTTCATTGTGTCATGTTCTGATTGGTTGCCTAGGTCATGTGTCTTGTTTCCCATTGGTTTGTTCATGTCATGTGACCCTCTTTGTTTGCTATAAGTAGCCATGTCATTGCCTTTGTTCCTTGTCGTGTATTGAAGTTGTAACCCGCTGTCAGTGAGTCTAGTCTATTTATGCCTCGTCAAGTCTGTTCATGCCTCGTCAAGTTAAGTCTGTGTCTCTAGTCTTCATTTATTTTTTGGATGTTTGGATCACGCCTGTAAATAAACTGCACATGGGTTCTTCACTACGCTCGCCTTCAGTGGACTGAATCGTTACAGCTTTATTGCATTTTACAAAACGTCCCAACTTTTCTGGAATTAGGGCTGTAAATGCTTACAAAACACTTGTTTAACTATTAGAATATTAACTTCAGATGAAACAAGACAAACAGATACTATTTTTATGACAATCAAGCAATTAGCCCCTCAATTCTCATCACAACAATTAAAAAACAAACAAAAAAAACATCTAAAATATTTTTTAAGGTGATATGACCAAGACCTTTCTTAAAAGGCTTAGTGAGATTCACACCATCTTATGAAGTAAATGCATGATGATGGCACACAGATTAATAAGGGATGGAAGGTCTTACCAATTCTCCAAAGTGTTTCATGGCATACTCCAGAACTCCTGATGCTGCCTCTGGCTGCTGGAGCTTATTATTGATGCTAAAAAGAAAGAATACAATGTTTTAGTGTACACTCTAAATCTTTAATATTGCAAATATGATTATGGAAATTGAGATTAGCTACAAACAACAATTCTATACAAGTTTATAACACTAAAAAATGGTAGTATCTCCAAGCACATAAGCAATTAGTCAGTAAATTCGCACAATAAATGGCCTGACAAATATTTTACTGTTATATTTATGATCCTTCTAATGACCAATTAAAAAAACTTCCCATCTGGAAGCACTTGTATGAAGTTTTCTATGACTGCCAGACTTGCCAATACATCTGCTTTTACAGGGATAAGGGAACCCCAACGAAAGGAAATTAAGCCATCATTAAAAAAAAAAAAATCATACAAAACCAATTAATAAAACAATAACATTTGTAACTTGTACCAAAAAAATGTATGTTACCAACACCACTAAAAAGAAACAGCATTTATGACACAATGACTCCCTGAATATTTGACAGAATAATCAAACAAGTATTTTTCGGGGTATGTATCTTTAGCTTTATTTAAAGGGGTGATGACATGAGAAACCAAATTTGCCTTGATCTTCTGGCAAATAAAAGGTCTTTGTACCATCAAAAGTTCCTTCAAGTTTCATAGCTTAAGACATCCTCCCCAATATAAACAAAGCATTTATTTAATCAAGCTCCAAATATGGCTCGTTATGGATCCTATGGGGCAAGGTGACGTCACCTAGCACCAGTCGTTTGCATATGACCACCTCCAACGCAAGACACCTACACCTAATTTTGCATTATCACATCGTTGTCACGCCCACAGGTGTTCAGTCGACGTGCAGTGAGTGGGTCTGAAGAAGTAGCTGTTTACAATAAGATTGCGATGCCACGCAGATGTGCCGTTCCTGGCTGTGGAAAAACAACATGTTTGAATCCGCTGCCGAAGGATCCAGATGTCAGGGAAAAATAGATTCAGTTTATTTTTTGCGAACGTCCCAGTCACGTCAGTGTTAATTTACGCGTGTGTTCACTACATTTCATGGATGACTGTTTTGAGAACAAATCGCTACTGCAATGCTTGCCAGAACACTTTTGCTCAAAGATCAGGCCGTGCCGACTATTCTGGACCCAACAACGACACTGCAAACTGTAAGTAATGTAGTTAATGTAAAAACTACTTTTTAAAATATTAATAGCGGTTTAATTCATATTGAATAATCACAGTGTTTTTACTTAGTTTACTTGCATATTATTTTCAGAGTCCATCATGTTCAGGCCCCATGTTAAAAAACATTAGCCAATCATAATAGTGGGCGGTTACACTGAACTCTTAAAGGGGAAACCCACCCAAAACTGACTGTTTGAGTCAGAGGATGAGAAACAGGGTGGAAAAAGGTCATAAATCACTAAATATTTTAAGTTTTTCGTCCAAAAAACTATAGTAATATTATAATTGCACCTAAGGGAACATAATAAAACAAACCAAAAAACCCATGTCATGACCCCTTTAACTTTATTTAACTGTTGGTCCTATGTAAGCATCATTAGCAAAAACATGTTATAGCACCACATTGTGGCCGATTCTCACCAAATTTGATACACAGCTTAAACAAGCATACCTTCTAAGTGTCTGCCATTTTTCACAATAGTGGGCCAGTCAGATTTGATTTTATAAGATGCTGAAATTTGATTGGCTGTTGGCAGCAATGTTTGTTTGGTTATGAGAGTAACACTTGAAAAATATGTTACTATTTGCCCCAAAGAAGGGGCATACCCATTTTGAACTTGATTTATCATATGGCTGTGGAGTTAAGAGCGTTTGTTTTTTTGTTATTTTTTGCATTCGAATATAGGTTCATTTGTTAAAACGTGTGATGGCAGACAATTTAATTTGCTAATATCTTTGCAATGCTTCTACATATCAGCATTTTTTGACAACATTTTGCTAGCATAATCTATAGCTGTTTTGTACACAGATTGGTGAAGACTGGCAAACAGCCTAAGTGGAGTTCGAAGAAGTAGGTTTTCAGAAAATCGAAAATAGTGCAAGCAATTTCATGCCACAAATAGAAATCGAAGATATACGTTTTGCAGATTAGTTGAGGGGAAAAATACGTTTGCTACTAGCCCTTACAATTTCAAAGTGATGAACCAAAATGCAAAAGTGCTTATTAGAGCACCACCTAGTGCCTGGCGGATATGTGTCTGGGATTTCTGATCATCCGACCAAGTTTGGTATCATTTGGTATCATTACCGCGGGAAGTATGGGTGCTGCAGCACCCCCTGGCTCGGAGCTAAAGAAAAAATGGGGGTGCGGTGTTAAAAACGTAAAGATAAATTTTAATTTTGTGACAAAAAAGAAATAAAACTAATTTGAATATTCATTAAAATCATAGGGGAAAAAAGCTTAATGACAATAAGCAACAATTGTCGCGTAACGTCACCATGTCTGCATCCGTCATTGAAGATTTAAAAATACACCAGTCAACATGGCGCAAAAACGCATTTCAGATTTTTCCGCGAAGTCCAAACAAAATAAAAAGAGACAGAGCATTGAGCTGGTGGATCAGTCGGATGAGGAAGCAGACCTGGAGCCTATGCCTAGTGGGCAGCCAATCAGCAGCAGCAACTGCAACAGCTCCTACAAAGCGACCACCACATCACCCCCGGATCTGGGCTCAGGAGCTGCTCTAATTCAAGGTAACATGAACGTCGCCGCCGCGGCAGTACCAGCACAAAATACTAGCGTTATTAATTTGGTCGAGGCAATCACTCCACATCAACCAGCCAACTTCAGTTTTTCTGGAAAGCAGTTCGGAAGAGAGACATTTACTTGTTCATTCAATACAAACTGGTTCGACAAATGGAGGTGGCTGCATTACATTGAGGAAGGTGATTGTGTTGTCTGTTTTAGCTGTGTGAAAGCAGTGAAAAACGTCTCATCTTTACAAAATTAATCTTTACAATACAGAGGTGAAACAGAAAAACACAAAAGCAGCATTTCCACATGTTTACAGACTATTTATTGAGGCTGGGAGGTGTTATTATAAAATCATAATAACAATGTTATGAAATCAATGTTTTAAATATAAAGTTTTGAATAAAGAAATACTAAATGATTTAAATAACTGAAATTATACTTTAAAAATGAAACAAACTGTCAGTAGGTGGCAGCAAATCTCTGTCTTTGTCACTGAATCATTCGTTTAATGATTCGTTCAAACAGTTGATTCATTCAGGAACAAAGCGAGTGACTGTTTTATGAATGGGTAACTGAATCATTGACTCACTAGATTCATTAAAAAACATACAAAAAAACAGAGAAAGAGCAAAAGAGTCCATTTACCTCAGCAGCAACTATGTCGCATTCTCGCATCTTGATCTTTAGCGATATCTTTTCGTGGATCAAAACTAATGCTTAAGGTTGATTCAATATATAATAAAAAACCCTGTTACATCAGCAATAAAATACAATTTCAAAAGTCATAAAATTTGTAACGCAAATATAATGGATTTCCTCTTTTAAAACAATCGTAGTTTGTGGTTCATTGTTATTAAAACAGATCTATGGAACGATATTCCGGACAATTTTCAAAAGGAATTGCAAATTGTATTTTCAATTGCGATAAAAGCTAAAACTCTATAAATACTATATATATATATATATATATTTATATATATACACATTTAAGAAAATAAAAGACATTTAAAAAAAAAATGACAATTGCATACAACATTTCAAAACTAAACATTTAAATGAAAACAAAAAAAAAGCTAAAAAACAATTCAAAATATGAAAAGAACAAAAGGTATGAGTATAATAATGATTCTAACATAACACTAAGCCAAACACCAAAAAACAACTACATATGTGTATGTACAGCCACACACATATACATGTACATATATATAAATACATTCAATATATATATATATATATTATTTCATTTCCATTTTGTATGTTGAAGTACTGAAATAACTCAAATTAAATAAAACTAAAACTTAATAAAAAGCCTATATATACATAATAAAAAACTAATAAAATGACAACATTACTACAACTACAACTGTAACTAAAACTAAAATAGATAACTACGGACTAAAAGTGTAAGTGAGGGTAAACAGGGAGAGATGCAGAGACAGGTGAAAAGCGTTTGGTTAATAGTGAATATTGACCTATTGTGCGTACCGTTGTGGCTCCCGCTGTTAGCAGGGGATAATCGCTACATTTGGGGTAAAAAAGACATAATTATGTATTGTGCCAAGAAGGTTGCACTGTCTGTTCGTTCACACAGGTGTGAAACTGATTGGTAGCTGCCTTTAGCGGAGCCTTTACCGATTACCTCCATTGATCAGCGCATTCGGCGCGGTCGTCTGTGAGTGACGTCTCCTCCCAACACAAACACGCCCCCTAGTATAGCCCCGCCCCCTCACATTGATTGACAGCTTTCCATGTAGACGTCGGAAATTCAAATGCAAAAGGAATTGCGATTCCATTAGAGTTTTGGCAGGTTACATGCGTGACGCAGCGAGAGTGAAAAAGCAGACTGGTCATTAATATTGCTATTTACATATGACTGGCTCGTAACTCCTAAGACATGGGAAATACAGTTGCAAATGGACTTTGCTTTTTCATTTGAAATGTGGCAGTCACTGTGCGTTCGCGAAAGCGCAAATGCAAATGCTAATGCAGGATTTGCAATTGCATTTGGATTATGTCACAATTTATGCGTCCACATATTGAAAACGCAATTGAAAATACAATTTGCAATTCCTTTTGAAAATTGTCCGGAATATCGTTCCATACAGATCAGTCATATAGTAGTACAATGGCAAATTCGCATTTATTAAACCTCTAACTCGTATTATCAAATTGAAGATGTTGTAACCAAAATAAATAAGCTTTCCCTTATTTAAAACGAATGCTTAGTTTGTGGTTCATTGTTATTTTTTAATGAAAACACAGCAACAATAAAGACCAACTCGTCTTAAACGAAGAAATGAAACGTTTATTAACAAAAGTTCTCTTGCGCTTTTGGATCCGCCACCCGTCATTTCGCTTCACTCTCGTCACGTGACTCCTGCGGCTCCAAGCTGCTTGGAACAGACGTGCGGTGCCTCAGAACTGTAGCGTCCCATGTCCAGCTGAACTAAATTGATTTTATTTTTTTATTTCTTGCAACACCGACTATTGGACAAAGCCTGTGTATTGCACATTTAAAACTCGACACCCCCTCCCCCCTTTTTTTTCCGCAGCCCCCCCTGCTCAAAATACGTTCCCGAGGCTATGCTTGGTATCGCTTTTTATTTTGTGCCAGATGAAATGTACAGATTTGTTGGCACAATGGTGAGAGTAATCTCAGTAACTAATAGAGCTGCACAATTCTGGATTAACTGATAATCTTTTTTTTCCTTTTCTTTTCTTTTACTTAGAATAGAGATCATGATTCTCTCACAATTGATAAATTGTCATTATTTGCATATTATATCATTTGATTTGACAGCCCTAGTTTGAAATATTGTGAGTTTACAATTAAATATTGGTGCTACTTTTGAGAAACTGAGTACTTGTGCTCATCTCTATTTATTACTGTATTTGTTACAAGGAGGCCCCTTTCCACCATGAAATCTAAGGCGTCAGTAACATATGCAATGACCGAGAGAGAACACTGAATGGAACATTTGCACTTCTGCCCATAAGCCATTACAGTTGCTGTCGCTTTCCTGCTTTTTTAAAGCCCTTGGGGGCAACATACTTGCTAGGTGATGTCAAAATAAATGTTCTGACACTTGGCAAGGAAAGTTGGAAAGTGCAAAAAACAAGCTAGAAAGTAAGTATTGGTGACAAGAGTCTGTATGCTACATATAAGTGCTGGGTGCATTATTCTAGTGGTTCTACTCCTATTGGCATTCAACCAAGTAAATATCTGATTCTATTCCATTTCATGACATCACATTTCACCTGTTATAAAACAGAAAAACTGGATACAAACTGGAAAGTGTACAAGTTAAAAAACATTTTTTTTAAGACTATTTGTTTGTTTTTAAGTTTCCGTAAGTTTGACGTGGGTTTGATAAAGTGTGCTCTAACTCTATTACTGTTCCTTCTGCTTTTAAATCTGAGTTGAGTAGTCATTGTAATATCTGAGTAATGGCTTGATAGAACAATCACAAGCTATGACCTACAGTGGGGTTTAGCAATTTATATCAAGAAAAGATTTGATGTTACTTGTTGTGGCCATCTGATGTAAAAAAATCCTACTGACCTTAGTGTGCATCGGCCACTCCTCTGCTATTCCACTGTTAAAATGACATACTATCACAACAAAATTAACAATTAGTCTAACTCTCACATGCCCTTTAAAACATTTTCATCCCACCTTTATCCCCCCCCCCAGCTGATGACTTAGCCACATTCTTCATTAATAAAATTACAACCATCAGTGCACAATTCTCCACACCATAAACTGCCAAACACATCTTACCAGCAAAAATACTACTTGTTCACTTGATCCTATTCCATTTCATCTTCAAGTCCTTTCTCCTTCAGTTGTACATGCACTCATTCACATCACTAACACATCTCTTCACATTATTGTCTTTCCCTCAGCATTTAAACAGGCTCGGATAAAACCACTACTTAAGAAACCCCCTTCTAACCCAGCACTTTTAGAAAACTACAGAACGGTTTCCCTTCTTCCATTCATTGTAAAAACACCATAACCCTGCCTTTCTCATACAGAACAATGTACCGGACAGCAACCAGTATGGCTTCAGAAGTGGACATTCAAACAAGACTGCCTTACTCTCGGTTGTTGAAGCCCTAAGACTGGCAAAAGTGGCTTCCAAATCTTCAGTACTTATCTTGCTGGATCTGTCCACTGCTTTTGACACGGTTCGAGTCTTACCTCTCAGATAGGTCTTTCAAGGTATCTAGAAGGGGTGAGGTGTCCAAGTTGCAACATTTAACAACTGGTGTTCCTCAGGGCTCAGTTCTTAGACCACATCTCTTCTCTATCTACATTTACATTACATTACATTTACTTTTAATCATTTAGCAGATGCTTTTATCCAAAGCGACTTACAAATGAGGACAATGGAAGCGATCAAAATCAACAAGAGAGCAATGATATGCAAGTGCTATAACAAGTCTCAGTTAGTTTAACGCAGTACACTTAGCAAGGTTTTTATTATTTTTTAATTATACAATAAAAAAAAAGAAAACAGATAGAATAGAAAAAAATAGAGTAAGCTAGTGTTAGAGACCTTTTTTTGTTGTTTTTGTTAATTGTATAATAAATAAGAAAACAAATAGAATACAAAAAAATGAGAGAAGCTAGTGTTTTTTTTTATTATTATTTTTTTTAAAGAAAACAAGCAGTTAGTAAATGAATAGAGTGCTATCCAAAGCGACTTACAAATGAGGACAATGGAAGCGATCAAAATCAACAAGAGAGCAATGATATGCAAGTGCTATAACAAGTCTCAGTTAGTTTAACGCAGTACACTTAGCAAGGTTTTTTTTATTTTTTAATTATACAATAAAAAAAAAGAAAACAGATAGAATAGAAAAAAATAGAGTAAGCTAGTGTTAGAGACCTTTTTTTGTTGTTTTTGTTAATTGTATAATAAATAAGAAAACAAATAGAATACAAAAAAATTAGAGAAGCTAGTGTTTTTTTTTATTATTTTTTTTAAAGAAAACAAGCAGTTAGTAAATGAATAGAGTGCAAGTCTAAAAGGGGCAAGTTTTTTTTTTTTTTAAAGAATAGAGTTAGAATAGAGAGTGCTAGAGTTAGAGGGTCAAATAAAGATGGAAGAAATGTGTTTTTAGCCGATTCTTGAAGATGCATCTACATGGCATCACCAGGTTTTGTAATTAAGAAATATGGCTTTTCACACCACTGCTATGCTCTTGACACTCAACTTTACCTCTTATTCCATCCTGATGATCCGACGATGATGAAGAACTAGTGTTGGGCGATATGGTCATTTTTCAAATAGTCATATCGCCACCCCGTGAGATTGCCGACACATTATATTTTTTGTGCGGGTATGCTTGTGTGCGTGTGTGCGTGGGTGGGTGGGTGGTTGCAAGAGAGAGACTCTCTGTACTTATCACAGGCTATTTCATAACTATGTGGTGTTTTAAACCGCGCGGGCGCGCAAGAGAGAGAGCCTATGAAAGCACCAATAATTGAAATAATACACTTTCAAACATACTGATAAATTAACATATTAAATATAACATATTTAAAACAGCTAGTTCATATATATTCAGATACAACAGTCATACATCGCTATTAGGACCGCACGTCCTGTGACAAGTTTGCCGCATCGGAGGACGGAAGTTGTCAGTCTAAAATGTCTGCAGTCAACGGTGAAAATCAAAAGTAGATTTATTTTAAAGACCAACAGTTTAACACTAAATATTGGACATAAACGAACACGTTAAATATAATAGTATTTAAAACAGGTAAGTTCATATATTTGGAGTAAAGTTAAATTGAACGGATCCATCAGTCATACAGCGCTGCAGACCGTGCACCCCATGTGCAGCCCAACGCACCGCCGCAGAAACAAGAATGAAATGCATTCTAACATAGCTGTGGCATTAAACTCAGTTAGTGAGGGCTCGGTTAAAATATTGCACATATATAGGCCATTCAGATTACTTGTTAAAGTGAAATGAAATACCTTATATCAGCAGACAATGTACTTCTGTGTTTGTGGTCGGAGACTCCTTCACCGGCTACAGGCTCTAATCCTCATTTGCGCGAGTGTGAAATGCGTTGCTGAAGTGGGTCAAATAAAGATGGAAGAAATGTGTTTTTAGCCGATTCTTGAAGATGCATCTACATGGCATCACCAGGTTTTGTAATTAAGAAATATGGCTTTTCACACCACTGCTATGCTCTTGACACTCAACTTTACCTCTTATTCCATCCTGATGATCCGACGATGATGAAGAACTAGTGTTGGGCGATATGGTCATTTTTCAAATAGTCATATCGCCACCCCGTGAGATTGCCGACACATTATATTTTTTGTGCGGGTATGCTTGTGTGCGTGCGTTTATTTTAAAGACCAACAGTTTAACACTAAATATTGGACATAAACGAACACGTTAAATATAATAGTATTTAAAACAGGTAAGTTCATATATTTGGAGTAAAGTTAAATTGAACGGATCCATCAGTCATACAGCGCTGCAGACCGTGCACCCCATGCGCAGCCCAACGCACCGCCGCAGAAACAAGAATGAAATGCATTCTAACATAGCTGTGGCATTAAACTCAGTTAGTGAGGTTGACAGCCCTAGTTTGAAATATTGTGAGTTTACAATTAAATATTGGTGCTACTTTTGAGAAACTGAGTACTTGTGCTCATCTCTATTTATTACTGTATTTGTTACAAGGAGGCCCCTTTCCACCATGAAATCTAAGGCGTCAGTAACATATGCAATGACCGAGAGAGAACACTGAATGGAACATTTGCACTTCTGCCCATAAGCCATTACAGTTGCTGTCGCTTTCCTGCTTTTTTAAAGCCCTTGGGGGCAACATACTTGCTAGGTGATGTCAAAATAAATGTTCTGACACTTGGCAAGGAAAGTTGGAAAGTGCAAAAAACAAGCTAGAAAGTAAGTATTGGTGACAAGAGTCTGTATGCTACATATAAGTGCTGGGTGCATTATTCTAGTGGTTCTACTCCTATTGGCATTCAACCAAGTAAATATCTGATTCTATTCCATTTCATGACATCACATTTCACCTGTTATAAAACAGAAAAACTGGATACAAACTGGAAAGTGTACAAGTTAAAAAACATTTTTTTTAAGACTATTTGTTTGTTTTTAAGTTTCCGTAAGTTTGACGTGGGTTTGATAAAGTGTGCTCTAACTCTATTACTGTTCCTTCTGCTTTTAAATCTGAGTTGAGTAGTCATTGTAATATCTGAGTAATGGCTTGATAGAACAATCACAAGCTATGACCTACAGTGGGGTTTAGCAATTTATATCAAGAAAAGATTTGATGTTACTTGTTGTGGCCATCTGATGTAAAAAAATCCTACTGACCTTAGTGTGCATCGGCCACTCCTCTGCTATTCCACTGTTAAAATGACATACTATCACAACAAAATTAACAATTAGTCTAACTCTCACATGCCCTTTAAAACATTTTCATCCCACCTTTATCCCCCCCCCCAGCTGATGACTTAGCCACATTCTTCATTAATAAAATTACAACCATCAGTGCACAATTCTCCACACCATAAACTGCCAAACACATCTTACCAGCAAAAATACTACTTGTTCACTTGATCCTATTCCATTTCATCTTCAAGTCCTTTCTCCTTCAGTTGTACATGCACTCATTCACATCACTAACACATCTCTTCACATTATTGTCTTTCCCTCAGCATTTAAACAGGCTCGGATAAAACCACTACTTAAGAAACCCCCTTCTAACCCAGCACTTTTAGAAAACTACAGAACGGTTTCCCTTCTTCCATTCATTGTAAAAACACCATAACCCTGCCTTTCTCATACAGAACAATGTACCGGACAGCAACCAGTATGGCTTCAGAAGTGGACATTCAAACAAGACTGCCTTACTCTCGGTTGTTGAAGCCCTAAGACTGGCAAAAGTGGCTTCCAAATCTTCAGTACTTATCTTGCTGGATCTGTCCACTGCTTTTGACACGGTTCGAGTCTTACCTCTCAGATAGGTCTTTCAAGGTATCTAGAAGGGGTGAGGTGTCCAAGTTGCAACATTTAACAACTGGTGTTCCTCAGGGCTCAGTTCTTAGACCACATCTCTTCTCTATCTACATTTACATTACATTACATTTACTTTTAATCATTTAGCAGATGCTTTTATCCAAAGCGACTTACAAATGAGGACAATGGAAGCGATCAAAATCAACAAGAGAGCAATGATATGCAAGTGCTATAACAAGTCTCAGTTAGTTTAACGCAGTACACTTAGCAAGGTTTTTTTTATTTTTTAATTATACAATAAAAAAAAAGAAAACAGATAGAATAGAAAAAAATAGAGTAAGCTAGTGTTAGAGACCTTTTTTTGTTGTTTTTGTTAATTGTATAATAAATAAGAAAACAAATAGAATACAAAAAAATTAGAGAAGCTAGTGTTTTTTTTTATTATTTTTTTTAAAGAAAACAAGCAGTTAGTAAATGAATAGAGTGCAAGTCTAAAAGGGGCAAGTTTTTTTTTTTTTTAAAGAATAGAGTTAGAATAGAGAGTGCTAGAGTTAGAGGGTCAAATAAAGATGGAAGAAATGTGTTTTTAGCCGATTCTTGAAGATGCATCTACATGGCATCACCAGGTTTTGTAATTAAGAAATATGGCTTTTCACACCACTGCTATGCTCTTGACACTCAACTTTACCTCTTATTCCATCCTGATGATCCGACGATGATGAAGAACTAGTGTTGGGCGATATGGTCATTTTTCAAATAGTCATATCGCCACCCCGTGAGATTGCCGACACATTATATTTTTTGTGCGGGTATGCTTGTGTGCGTGCGTTTATTTTAAAGACCAACAGTTTAACACTAAATATTGGACATAAACGAACACGTTAAATATAATAGTATTTAAAACAGGTAAGTTCATATATTTGGAGTAAAGTTAAATTGAACGGATCCATCAGTCATACAGCGCTGCAGACCGTGCACCCCATGCGCAGCCCAACGCACCGCCGCAGAAACAAGAATGAAATGCATTCTAACATAGCTGTGGCATTAAACTCAGTTAGTGAGGGCTCGGTTAAAATATTGCACATATATAGGCCATTCAGATTACTTGTTAAAGTGAAATGAAATACCTTATATCAGCAGACAATGTACTTCTGTGTTTGTGGTCGGAGACTCCTTCACCGGCTACAGGCTCTAATCCTCATTTGCGCGAGTGTGAAATGCGTTGCTGAAGTGAAATAGCGGGGCAATTTGATAATAATAGCTGGATTATAATAGGCCGCCTAATAATAATAATAATTTAATACATTTATAGGAGAATGAGGCTAATATCGTCTTGACTATCAACAAAGACATCTGCTATCGTCAATATCTCTGACTATCGTCGATAAACGATACTATCGTCTATCGGCACAACCCTATGAAGAACCACCACCTTCATTTAACCTTGCCAAAACAGAACTGCTTGTGGTTTTAACCAACACAACACTTCATCACAATTTCTCCATCCAGCTAGGCACATCAACCATAAGACCTTCCATGACAGCCAGGAACCTTGGAGTTGTGAGTGATGATCAGCTGAATTTTACAGACCACATTGTTAGAACTGCCCAGTCCTGCAGATTTGCTTTATACAACATCAGGAAGGCCCTTTCTATCAGAACATGCTACACAACTCCTTGTTCAAGCTCTTGTTCTGTCCAATTGCAATGCACTCGACAGGTCTTCCAGCCAGTTCTATCAAACCTCTGCAACTAGTCTATAAACTGATTTTTTTTTTACTAATTATCCAAATAATGTATAGTCCTAAAAATATATTATTATCAGAGCATGTGATCAGAGCATAGCGTCACGAGAGGGTAGCGTCATTTTACCAGCGTTGCCTAGTACAGCTGTACTACACTATGTTACAGCACAGTAGCACTATTGCAAACAGGAACTACATAGAAATGTCCTGTCGGCGCATTATTTGAGCGGACTTTGCTTTTTCCCGGTGCTTTTCCATGTTCGCACGGGCCGTGAGGAACTCAGCGGAACGCACATTCATAGACCAGAATAATGAGTGGAGTGTTACACCGCGCAGAGACGATGGCTAGAGGGAGAGCGAAACCTGTGCACTGAACTGTTCCCTGCTGGAGGAATGACCTGCCAAACTCTTCAAGAAATGGCTAAACACACTTCTCTTACATCTACACATGACCCTCTAACACTAGCACAATATATTCTATTACTATTCTATCTACTTGTATCTACTTGTTTTCTTTTGTGATAAGAAAAAGAAAAAAACTTAACCCTCTAACACTAGTTTTCTCTATTCTTTTTTCTTTTCTATCTACTTGTTTTCTTTTTGTTTATTAAACAAAAATAATAATAACTTGACTCTCTAACACTAGCTATTTCTATTCTAATTTCTATTATTTTTATTACATAAAAAAAAAATCTTGCTACGTGTACTGCATTAGACTAACCGGGACTTGTCACAGCACTTGCATTATTGTTGCTTTTTTGTTGGTTTGACAGTTTTTATTGTCCTCATTTGTAAGTTGCTTTGGATAAAAGTGTCTGCTAAATTATTAAATGTTGCTTTCAGAGCCGATTGTTAAACAATATTAGCTTTTAATCTCTGTGTGTTGTGTCAAAGAATTTACTAGGGGTGCGCCAATCCGATATTCAGGATCAGTATCGCTCCAATACTGGCATTTTCTGCTCGATCGGGGTATCGGTCAGACGAAACCGTGATATATTTTTCCAGGGTTCTTTGATGAATAGAATGTTAAAGAGCATATATTTGAAATATCGGCTGCGACCAAATGCTCTAAAATGTTGCATTCGGAGGACGCATTCCAAGGTAGAAAGGCATCAAGGCACGTCCAAATCCAAAGTTAGCTTCACTTCCTGTCTCATGAGATGCCTTCATCTGATTGATTTTTGAAGGCATTGCTTCTTGCTGACTACTGTTCTTGTAAAAGTTTGTCTAAATTCAGTGAATACAAAAATCGAAAATGCATGTTTTTGTGTTGCAGAAATGTGGAATGCATATTGTCCATATTTGCTGTATGGTACAAAATAATTGGGCATGCCTACAACATTGTGTTATGTTAAAACTTTATTTAAATGTTTTTGGTTGGCAGCACACTCAGTTCTCTCTGAGAAACTGTAAAGTCTGGGCTTTAAAAAAACAGAACATTCAAACCATTACATGCTCGATTAGTTCGAGAGAGAACACGATTACCTGCTCAGTTCAGTTGGCATTAAATGAAAGGACTGCTGAGGTCAGTCTAGAGAAAACAGTAGCTGCAAGAATGTCTTTGTGCAAGCTACCATGCGGTTTCTAAAAGTAGCAAGCAGGAAGGCATCTGGTTAAAGCTCTGCTATACATTGGATTCAAAGTGTCTCAGGACAGTACTATTGGGGCAAGCAATTTTGAGTGATTTAAGATTTTTTTTTTGTATGAAGTCAACAAAAAGTAAATTTAGGGAGTTTAATATTCAGTATTGGGGCATCCAACATTCAGCGATGTTTCTTTTCTGACAAAACATTGTTTCTTCTGCACTTTTTGCACAGAAACACACAAATGGACTTTTCAATCATCATTTTCAATCATCTTATACCCCACAAATAGAAGGCAACTTAGCATTGGTATTAAAGTCTAACAACTAATGTTCAGTTGTTCATATCGCCACCTCCAATCCGGATCCAATCATAAATCCCTGTCATACACAGGGACACTGTGAGGTCATGACTGTAAAGTCTCTGCACTCACAGATGGTGTTTTAATGAAAGGACACCTATGTTTTAATGCAGTAGACATTTCACATTTAAAAAGTCTTCTCCTCAGAGGTCAACTCGGACAAAAACAAACAAACAAACAAACAAACAAACACCTTATTTAGCTGAATGAATGCCTGCACGGCATCACTCCAACAATAAAGTCAACTTGAAGAAAACATCTCTGACTTTAAGGACTGACAGTTGTCAACTGACAAGCCCATGATTCATTAAAAAAAATTATTAAAACAATAACTTAAGTTAATAAGTTAATTTACTCATTGTTAAAAAAGAAGACACAAGTAGAAAATGTCTACAAAGAATACTTATTAAACAGTTTTAAGAAAAGAAAAGAAATTATTCTTTTGAGTTTCGTGAAATAGAAAAAAATCTGCATGTCTTTCCCCAGTGACATAATTGTTCTTTAAAGAAATAGGGTGTTAAGCATATACTGCACAATTTGTGTGGATTTGTGATATCTAGGGTTGGGTATCGTTTTTTTTTTTTCGATACCAGTGCCAAATCGATACTTTTAAAACGGTTTCGGTGCCTGAACAGATACTTATTTAAAAAATAAATAAATAAAAATTCCCCCAAAAATTATGGATTGGCCATTAGCACTATAAACACATGATGTCTGTCAGAGGGCACACTCGCACAGAAAATACACATATCCAGTCTCAGAAGTAGCGGAACTCATGACCCTCCAGGAAGTCCCTAATATGGACAAAGACATCGCTATTATAGCTGTAACTGAGTAAACAGAACATATAAATGTTCTGAATGATAAAACAAAGAGAAAAAGAAAAAAACTTAACCCTCTAACACTAGTTTTCTCTATTCTTTTTTCTTTTCTATCTACTTGTTTTCTTTTTGTTTATTAAACAAAAATAATAATAACTTGACTCTCTAACACTAGCTATTTCTATTCTAATTTCTATTATTTTTATTACATAAAAAAAAAATCTTGCTACGTGTACTGCATTAGACTAACCGGGACTTGTCACAGCACTTGCATTATTGTTGCTTTTTTGTTGGTTTGACAGTTTTTATTGTCCTCATTTGTAAGTTGCTTTGGATAAAAGTGTCTGCTAAATTATTAAATGTTGCTTTCAGAGCCGATTGTTAAACAATATTAGCTTTTAATCTCTGTGTGTTGTGTCAAAGAATTTACTAGGGGTGCGCCAATCCGATATTCAGGATCAGTATCGCTCCAATACTGGCATTTTCTGCTCGATCGGGGTATCGGTCAGACGAAACCGTGATATATTTTTCCAGGGTTCTTTGATGAATAGAATGTTAAAGAGCATATATTTGAAATATCGGCTGCGACCAAATGCTCTAAAATGTTGCATTCGGAGGACGCATTCCAAGGTAGAAAGGCATCAAGGCACGTCCAAATCCAAAGTTAGCTTCACTTCCTGTCTCATGAGATGCCTTCATCTGATTGATTTTTGAAGGCATTGCTTCTTGCTGACTACTGTTCTTGTAAAAGTTTGTCTAAATTCAGTGAATACAAAAATCGAAAATGCATGTTTTTGTGTTGCAGAAATGTGGAATGCATATTGTCCATATTTGCTGTATGGTACAAAATAATTGGGCATGCCTACAACATTGTGTTATGTTAAAACTTTATTTAAATGTTTTTGGTTGGCAGCACACTCAGTTCTCTCTGAGAAACTGTAAAGTCTGGGCTTTAAAAAAACAGAACATTCAAACCATTACATGCTCGATTAGTTCGAGAGAGAACACGATTACCTGCTCAGTTCAGTTGGCATTAAATGAAAGGACTGCTGAGGTCAGTCTAGAGAAAACAGTAGCTGCAAGAATGTCTTTGTGCAAGCTACCATGCGGTTTCTAAAAGTAGCAAGCAGGAAGGCATCTGGTTAAAGCTCTGCTATACATTGGATTCAAAGTGTCTCAGGACAGTACTATTGGGGCAAGCAATTTTGAGTGATTTAAGATTTTTTTTTTGTATGAAGTCAACAAAAAGTAAATTTAGGGAGTTTAATATTCAGTATTGGGGCATCCAACATTCAGCGATGTTTCTTTTCTGACAAAACATTGTTTCTTCTGCACTTTTTGCACAGAAACACACAAATGGACTTTTCAATCATCATTTTCAATCATCTTATACCCCACAAATAGAAGGCAACTTAGCATTGGTATTAAAGTCTAACAACTAATGTTCAGTTGTTCATATCGCCACCTCCAATCCGGATCAATCCCTGTATCCCTGTCATACACAGGGACACTGTGAGGTCATGACTGTAAAGTCTCTGCACTCACAGATGGTGTTTTAACACCTATGTACCTATGTTTTAATGCAGTAGACATTTCACATTTAAAAAGTCTTCTCCTCAGAGGTCAACTCGGACAAAAACAAACAAACAAACAAACAAACAAACACCTTATTTAGCTGAATGAATGCCTGCACGGCATCACTCCAACAATAAAGTCAACTTGAAGAAAACATCTCTGACTTTAAGGACTGACAGTTGTCAACTGACAAGCCCATGATTCATTAAAAAAAATTATTAAAACAATAACTTAAGTTAATAAGTTAATTTACTCATTGTTAAAAAAGAAGACACAAGTAGAAAATGTCTACAAAGAATACTTATTAAACAGTTTTAAGAAAAGAAAAGAAATTATTCTTTTGAGTTTCGTGAAATAGAAAAAAATCTGCATGTCTTTCCCCAGTGACATAATTGTTCTTTAAAGAAATAGGGTGTTAAGCATATACTGCACAATTTGTGTGGATTTGTGATATCTAGGGTTGGGTATCGTTTTTTTTTTTTCGATACCAGTGCCAAATCGATACTTTTAAAACGGTTTCGGTGCCTGAACAGATACTTATTTAAAAAATAAATAAATAAAAATTCCCCCAAAAATTATGGATTGGCCATTAGCACTATAAACACATGATGTCTGTCAGAGGGCACACTCGCACAGAAAATACACATATCCAGTCTCAGAAGTAGCGGAACTCATGACCCTCCAGGAAGTCCCTAATATGGACAAAGACATCGCTATTATAGCTGTAACTGAGTAAACAGAACAGACCATGCTGGAGTATTTGCTGCTCCACAGATCCTGAGCTCATTGATAAATATCTGATCTTGTAAGATGTGCTCCCTTTACACCGAGTGTCGAAATCGAAAGTGAAAGTAAACGGCGCAAACGCTCATTCAGAAGAGATTTAAATACACCTCATCCTGAGAGCGGCTCCCTGATGCGCCAAAATATACAATGTTAGAATGTTTAAAGGAGTGGACACGAAAATAGCGGGAGCGAAACACATGTTGCGGGAGCAGGCGGCTATAGTCAGAGATTCAGCCGGAGCGAGATTAAGAAAACAGCTGAATCCCGGACACTTTGGGCAATTAAGAAATCCCGGCCGGACGCATTTTTGTAGGTTCAAAAAGAGGACATGTCCAGGGAAAAGAGGACGTATGGTCACCCTAATTTATTGCTAATCGATGTATTCTTTTTAAAGTAGCATATAGAACATATTTTCTGCCTCATTCTGTGACAAGAAGCCACATCTGATCACAAAAGGAAGCATTTGACTGGTGTTGTGGAGTAAAGAGGTTATAATATTCTCTTTTGTTGGACAACAAGTTTAGAAATGTGAATACAAGGGAAGTTTAGATTTAGGCATTTTAATTTAAGCATGTTTAGCTTAGTTAACGGAAGGCTACCTGCTGCCATCAGAGCAAGTGTAATTGCTGCATTCACACGCTCCTCGGATGCTCTCATTTCCCGAGTTGTGCTTTTAAGTCGGAATGTGAAAACAACATGCACACTCACGTTACTACAAAGATTTGTATTATTAGAGCTTTCCGACTTGAGTTCACGTGCATTTTCTCAGTCGGGAAATTATTTTTCACGTGCGGTGCCGGTGATGATGCTGCTTACATCCGTTTTGGAGAACCAGAGAACAAATATTTCAATCGATCGCTCAGGCATGGCACCGAAATCTGCATTCTGATTCGGTTCTAGTACATACCGGTTACATAGGTGCCATATTGGTACCGGGTTTCGTTACCCAACCCTAGTGATATCTGGAATAATCTGGATTTGTTTTTGTTTTTTATTGTTGTGTCCAAGGTACTTATGTCTTATTAAATAACTGGTTAGTTTTATAAGAACTGCATACTTTCTGCAACCACTGCAAAAAACAAGGGTGGATAACTATGACGACACCAACAAAAAAGACAGTGGACAAACAAATTTAATGTCCATGTCTGCACCAGAACCAGAGCTGCCACAGCTGGAGGAAAGCACACAAGTTTACAGTATATGATATGTTGATCAGTAGCAGTAGTTGTCCTTTGTAAGGACTATATTATGGGTAGGACGACCAGCATCAGTGGTAAAAATGTCAAAACTGCACTGTAATTGAGCACTGCTGTGTTCAGCTTTGATTTTGGTTTGATGAAATAGTCTGCTTATGACAAACTTTCTCTGGGAATCTTTCAGAGAGAAGCTTTCAGAGACAGAAAAAATATAAGTTAACCTACAGTGCAATGAATGAAAACAATCCAGATGTTTAAATGTTTCCCATTTCCTCCCCTCATGGCACATGATAAAAGATTAAGCCATTCCTTCCCAATTCAGCTCAGACAACACCGCAAAGTCAGTTGAGATTATATAATTGAAGTAGGGTGAACCCAAAACTTGTTGCCAATCACTTCATTCCTCTAATAATATTCATGAAACGCTTGACATACAGCTTAGACAATAGTTTCCATTTGATTACTTAAGTCTGGTGCTATTTTTCCAACATGTGGGATTCCTGACACAAGGTACTTGTGGATCTCCTTGTGGTCTGACCACAAACACCACTGGAAGAAGTGATATTGTGTTACATAAGATTATGTAAGCGGTATTATAACTAGTTCATTGTAATAAAACGTCTGCTGGAAACGTGGATAGCAATGGTCAAACAAATCATATTTTCATTAAAAACTGCTTGCTCTCACTTATATATCTGAATTACAGTTAACCATTTACACCGTTATTATAAATTGTCTGGCCCTAAAACTGGCTCTATGTTAATATGTCTATGTCTATAATGCTTTAATGTTATGAATTAAAGCATTATAGACCTTATGTAGCCCGGCCCCTTTTCAGCGCTGCACTCGTTGCCTTCTTTCTTCCAGTTTGCATTTCCACAGCATGAAGGTAAATTCGATAAACAACTCATAAACAAATTTATGAATGAAAATCTTCCCAGTCTAATGACATTTGTTATGACATCCACTTCAAACATTACAATGCTCATGGATCACTTTTGTTAACTCTACAATAAGCAAATTCACTTCAGCATTGATATTACAGAGCTACCGGAAAAATGGAAGTTCAAACACAAAATTCCAAAGATGGCTGCACTTGTGTCTCTGACACACAGAGTCTATAGACAGTACTATACTAGTTATACAGTACTATATAACCAGTAGTGCATAGCAGAACTTTTTGTAAAGCTTCTTTGAAATGACACGTATATAGCCACTTGTGACTGGATCATCCACAGCGGATTTCATTACTAGGTGTAAACGGAATCTTAATTTGTTAATTTGAATTAATTTGAGAGTTTATTGAAAATTGGAAAGATAAAAAAAAGTAAAAAATGATAATAATAATAAATAATAAGTAGCCCTCCATAATCAATGGTTTCGACAGTAAATTTAGACAACTGAGAACAGGCACAATCCTCACTCTTCGGGTCAGTATACAAACACACATGACAGTGAAATGCTGAGGGTCAGCCAGAGCATGTCTGGCGGAGGATGTGAAGATAATAATCTTGATTCATTTCATGTAAAATACTCACAGATGAGTAAAGTAAGTTTTGTTTGAAGAACACAGTTTTAGCCAAACAATTAGAAGTGCTTTTTAAAAAAAAACCTTGTGCACTTCAGAGGCAGATAGTCTGAAAGCTTTAGGACTTTAGGATGAAAATGCTTCTCATCAACCTGAACACATTTCAGCTGAACTAAAGAACGTTAATTAGCAGACACATGGTGACTCGCGACAGTCTGAAGCTTCCAAAGCTGCTGAGAAACATTTGGACACCTGGCTGTGGCCGATGGCAATCAGACAACATCCTCATTGACTTCAGCTGTACTAATAGCACCTTTGAGTTGTGGAGCACATTCCCGAATAATGTATATTCTGCAATAAAATATATTCAGAAACAAATCTGTATTATTCTTTAAAAAACGTGCACTAGTATGCAAATTCCAATGAATCTTAAAACACTGCAATGTACACACATTGCATAGATGTGTAAATATTAATCAGTATAAGACTGGTAAAACAAGGGTAAAGAAGAACAATGTGTAAAAAAAAAAAGGCATGCAAAGACCCTTCATTTGACTCTTTTTCCAGACACTTGCAGCCTCACACAGCAGTATGACATCGTAAACAGCTTCCTAACACCCTCTTAAGAGTATCATTACTGTTACAAGAGTGTGTCTTGGCTATAAGTGTTTTTTTTTGTCAGCTCCCTGACATCTGTTTTCTTTTGTTGTCTGAATAAGAGGGAATATAAACCTGTCATTAGTGTTGTCATGATACCACAATTTCAGTAGTCGGCATTAATACCAGTACATTTTCATGGCTTTTGGTACCACAGCAAAAACAGTTGGAATTATTTAATAACTTTGTGTATATATATATATATATATATATATTTATTTATTAGGGATGTAACGATAACCGGTTTGACCATAAATCATGATAAAAATTCCCCACGGTTAGTATTACCGTTTCATCTTTTAATTATCATTAAACCGTATAAAATTACCGCGATTTGAGCAACTCGCGATAAATAAATACTGTCCAGCATAAAGCACAGTCTCACGTGCGCACAGCACGCAGAGTAGTTTCGTTTTGAGTGAAAACAGGGCAGAAAAGCTGGGAGGTTTTAAAAGAGTGCTAAGGGAATTATAATACAAATGAATATATTGAATGAATTAATTATATGAATGTACCTCTGAAGGTTCTGACTGTCGAATATATGAATTAATTAATTATATGAATGTACCTCTGAAGGTTCTGACTGTCTTCAGAAACGATTCGATGGCATTTTGTTTTCATCTCTGCTCCATGTAATACATAAAGGAAGTATTCTTAATCACAATACTTCCTTTATGTATTACATGGAGCAGAGATTAAGAATACTTCCTTTATGTATTACATAAAGGAAGTATTCTTAATCACAATACTGCTTTGTCCACGGAGTTTACAGGAAACAGCTGTAATTCAGCTTTTCCATAAGCGCCACCTGCTGTCAGTGAGTGGCTTTACAGAGACTTATATTTACATTCAGCCTGTGTGCAGTTTCTTTCTGGCCAAAAACGGACAGAATTTGCATGCCCTGCTGTAAATTTTGACCGGTTGATGAAAAACAAGCTTATGTGGATTCTACACATTTAAACAATTCAGATAAATCATCTAGAATTATTTATGGAGCAGATAAAATACATACAATAATTTATTAATCAGTTATCATTTTGACTTATATCTTTCTTTATTTAAAGGCTGAATGTGAGGTTTGCCTTTTTATTCAACTTTTTCAAAGCTTTATTTGAACATTTACATTAGATATTTCAACATGCTCTTAAACTGTTGTCAGTCAAGTTATCATTTAAAATTCGGACATCATTGGCAATTTTATTGTTTTAGTGATTATGCAAACAAAAATTCATTTTATTTGTTGTTTGTTGATCTTTACATATAAAACTTGGTGAAGTGATTTATGTGTCGGTACTTTTGAAGCACATTTGAACAATACCGTGATAATACTGATAACCGTGATCATTTTGGTCACTATAATAGTGATACGAAATTTTCATACCGTTACATCCCTAATATATATATATATAAAACCAAGGGAAAAAAAAAAAACCAAAATGTCAAAAAAAAAAAAAAAAAAAAAAAATTCACTGAGATGGAAAAAGGATCACCCCCTCCTAAAAATGACTCAATCAGGTGTAGCTGATCACCTTCTCAATGGCACACAAAGCCATTTGACTTTTAACTGTGATCAGCTGTGCTCATTTTGATTATCTCAGCATGAAAATAGTTTTCCTGGAGTATTTCATTCCTTAGTAGTGCAACAAAAGCAAACAATCAACTATGGATAAAGTTGTGGACAGGCACAAGTCAGGAGATGGATACAAAAAAAAAAAGAAAAAATTCAAAGGCTTTATCAATGCCTAGAAGCACAGTGAAGTTTATTATTAAGAAGTGGAAGGTATTGGGTATGACACAGACCCTCCCTGGATCGGGACGTTGCTCCAAACTAGATGAAAGAGCAGGAGGAAACTGGTCAGAGAGGCGACCGAGAGCTACAGAAACTCTGAAGCAGCTGCAGGAATTTATGACAAAGAGTGGTCATTGTGTGCATGCGACAACAATATCACAAATTCTCCACAAATGTGACTTGTATGGGAGGGTTGCAAGAAAAAAGCCACTCCTCAAGAAAGGCCACATGCAGTCAGACTGAGCTTTGCCAAAACACACCTTGAAGATTTTGAGGCAAATTAGACTAAAACTGAATTATTTGGCCTCAACACCAAACGATATGTCTGGCGGAAATCCAGTACAGCTCACCATCCAATTAACAGCACTCCTACAGTAAAGCATGGAGTACAGTAAGTCTAGATGTGAAAAGTTAGTAGAGACAAATCCCAACAGACTAAAGGCTGCTTTAATTACAACTTTTAGACTGTTATTATTATTGATAATACACATTTTAAGTAAATAACTTTAAAATAAATTTAGCAAAGGATTTCTCAACTTTTAGCTCCAAAAGCAATTAAACACACATGAACAGCCTAATCAAGGTCTTAAGGATTAATTATCAATAAAATGAAGAACAAAAAAACACATTATATATTACATAAACAAGTGGCAGGTCTATTAATCTGCATTTACACTCCAAGGGTAAGTGCACAGATCTATTTTGACAAACAGTATATAATTTTTCCCCCCGTCTTTGTCACTGTCAATCATCACAGTTTCAAATTTATTTGAACATGTCTGTCAGTCCAGAAACTGTAGCTAGCAGCATTTTATTCACATCATTCAAACTCAGGATTATATATAAAGCAAACAAAGAGAGCTTCCTTTATAACCACTGAATCTATCAATCACTTCAGTGCAGCACAAAATTACTTTAGGTTGACACCCACATATTGTTTTCAGTGTCGACTAGTAGGAGCTGTACCGTTTAGTCGACTAGTCGACTAGACCCGCACATCCCTAGTTGCAATGCAATCGTTTTCCAAAATGTAATTTATGTGAAAATATGAAGTCTGTAAATGCCTGTTCACACAGGCCAGAGACACTGAAGATGGACGCACAGAGAAAAATACTGTAGCAGGCAGATCACTCACTGTTCATGATGCACGAACTATTGGAAGAAAATCCTCAATATTGATTTGGGGGTTTATATGAATTTGCTTCTGAGGGGAACTGACTGTCTTCAGAAAAGATTTTATGTGGTATTTTCTTTTAATCTCGTCTCTGTATAGTTCATATTAAAGCAGTGTTTCAGCGCAGTGCTGCTTTGTTTACAGCAGTAACCAAGGAAATGCCGTATCGGGTGTTCCAGAAGCGCCTCCTGCTGTCAGAGAGTGAATCTGCGTCTCATTCAGAGCTTCTGCTGTTTGCTTCGTTCAGGCATGTAGTATAAGTTCACAAAGCTAGTCAGAACAGAACATTCTGTTTTTGCTTCAAATCGGGTTATTATTAAATCAAATTATGTATATGAAATTATATAACTTAATGATATGAAATGATATAAATGTTATGTACTGTATATGAATTATATAACTAAAATTAAATAACTGTAATTACAGATTTAGGTTAAAGAAAGATGCCAGTCTTTATTTTTCTTATTTTTAGGAAACAAATCAAAGAAAAAATAAACAAATTCTACTGTTCCTAATATTCTGTATGTTGCTCAAAAACAAAATATATCGTGTTCAGTGGAAAAAAAGTTGTTGTTTTTTACCCAGTCATTTAAAAAATAACACATTTCAGAGCTGTAACGACAATACCGTGATACGGTGAAACCGTGATATTTTTGCTTAAGGTTATCATACCGTCAAAATCTGTGGCCAGTCAAAAGATTACAAGTGGTCCATGACTACCTAATAAAAAAATTTATTTGAACAAAAAGCCCAGTCATTTAATTAACCAATTAATCAATCAGTCAGTCAACTCATAATGAATTAACTGTGTTATTGACTTTATGATAAGGGGTTTCTGATATAAAGTAGTAATGTAGTTCATTACATTGAAATCTCAATAAAGCAAGAAGATTTTAATATATTATAAACATTAACATCATTGTCTGTAAAGCTACGTTGAAACAATGTGTATTGTCAAAAGCCCTTAACAAATAAAATGACTTTACTTAAATATATATATATATATATATATATATATATATATAGATATATAAAACATTTTAGCAAAATTATGACTCGTGGCTTATGACAGGATTGATGAAAAGATGTAATTTGGGGAATTAAGTGGTCCAAATTTCAGTGGTCTACCACCTGAAAAAAGTTTGAGAACCACTCCTTTAATTGGTAGATTAAAAGCTAGAGGCATTTCACATAGTTTAACTAGCAATGACTCCAATAATTACAAGCCAGTTCTGAGAAATTAAAAGAATGGTAGAAACCACAGCTTCCTCTCACAAGTCCTTCTCTTCAATAAGAGGATGTCACATGGAAGATCACTTTTCTTTAAAAGAAAAGATCAGAACATCAGACAATGTATCACCTTCACAGAACAAAGTGTCTTCACACAATCTTCTGTTTACAAACAGATTCCGCTTGCGCAAAATGGAAATATTGTGAGGTGCATGGCACACGTGTTGACGGGTGGGACCAGACAAGAGGCGGAGGAAAAACATTTTGCCAGGGGGAAAGGGTGGGGAGGGCTTAGTGGTGGTAGATGGTGGGGGGGGTCAATGACTGTGGGCCTGAGCAAAAGGGGAGGGCACAGTACACGTGAAAAGATATTTAAGATGCATCTGTTGCAGACCCTCGGTGTGAGCAGACATCTGATTCTGAAGAGCAGAGAAGAGAAACCTGGCCGGAGAATATTCTACAGTTCTAAACTTCATTCTAAAGAGATCTTCCTACATTTTTCTCGTGCCCTGATATCTGACAAGTATTTGAGAGAGCAACACAGCCAGGATCGATCAGCGTCTTCCACAACAGACAGACCACTCAAACTTTCTCCGCACATAATAACAAAAAGCGTGAAGATGACAGCTACATCCTTGACTCTTTTGCTGCTAGTCCTTGGTCACGTGATGGCTCAGAGTTCCTTCAAGAAGAACTTGGCAACACCCAAACCAGCAAAACCAGCACAATGCTGCGATGAAGTGCGCTCCCTGAAGGTTCAGGTGGCCAATCTGAGCAGCATGTTGGAAGAAATGAGCAAGAAGCAAGAGTCTGATCTTATGAAGGTCGTGCGGCAGATGATGGAGCTGGAAAAGCTTAACCAGCAACAAGAGGCCCGAGTCACAGAGGCCGAGAGCAAATATTCAGAAATCTACAATCGGATCGAAATCATGCAGCTGCAGGCTGCCCAATCTGCTCCACAGCAGAGCACTTCAGGTGAGTCTTGACACACAACTCAACGTGTGCTTGAAAGCTTATTTTCAAGCACACACCATGTGTTAGTCTACTTTCCGCACTCAGCAGGGTCACAGGTCACATATGCTGGCTGTTGACATACCACAGAGGCATTATTTTCTTAGGCATTATTTACAAAAAGTTACATTATTTTCCCTGGGTTATTTCTAAATTCAATCTGTCGCAGCATTTCCTGTGAAACTGCATTTTTTTGTTTCATCCGAATAGAATGCTTTAATGCAAGCACATGGAATCCTTCAACGCACACGTTTTAATTTAGGGAACCATTAACATAGTAGTACCCAAGGAGCTTTGAAATGTCTGGGCAGCAGTTAGAGGTAATCAGTAGGTAATAATACAGGCTAACATGTGCAGGAATGTCTGGCTTTACAACAGTAGCCAAGTCACAGCAGTTAATTTGTGATTCTTACACTGAACACACAAGAATGATGGAAGCATTCCCCCCCCCCCCCCCAAAAACTACTGGACTATTAATCTCTTAAAGCAGAAAGAGATGTTAAACGAAGCATGTTACAAAAGCTGTAGTTTAATACCCAATTATTCATTTGTCAAGCTGTGTTTCCTTTTTCCCACTTCCAACCATGCAAACAGTGAGGCTTTGTTAAGAAAGTGCTAGTTGCACAGACATACATAGCTTAAATTCAGCAGGAGTGCACACTGAAGTTTCTTCTGTTGGTGGATCCCATTAGGTTGAAATCCCTTGGCACCTGGCTTTTGAAACCCTAAAACAAGAATTATCTCTCCCTTAGATGCGATCAATGATTGTGCATCCCTATACCACAAGAACTACAAAATTTCTGGAGAGTATAAACTACCAAAAGATGACTTCCTTGGAACACCTGAACTAAATGTAAGTCTAAATCTTAGTCTTCATACAAGGATGGTCTTCATTTTGAAAGAAGATTTGCAATGAATGCCCATGTTTTTGGTCTCTTCAGGTATTTTGCGACATGGAGAACAATGGTGGTGGCTGGACCGTCATTCAAAGACGCAAGGTTGGTTTGACAAGCTTCAACCGCAACTGGAAGCAGTACAAGAATGGTTTTGGTGCAATTCGTGGTGACTTCTGGCTCGGCAACGAAAACATCTTTCGTCTGACTAGACAGCCCACAGTGCTAAGAATAGAGATGGAGGCAAGTATGCGCATAACTGAAACCAATGTGGAATTAGACAAAGAAAAGCTTCATCCTGTGTGATACTCATTAAGGAATATTAATCCCTGAATATTTAAAGTCAACATCGCTTAACGCAAGCTTTCTTATATGACCCAATCTGTATGTTTTTGGTATTTTTTTGTATTCTGGTAGGACTGGGAGGGTGAGACACGCTACGCTGAATATGACTTCTTTACAGTGAACAATGAGATGAACAGTTACAAGCTCTTCATCGCCAATTACAGCGGAAACGCTGGCGACTCTCTACGCTACCACAATAATACCAACTTCAGCACTAAAGACAAAGACAATGACAAGTGTGTGGACAATTGCGCAGAACTTCGCCAAGGTAAAAACAAGCACCCACCACACAATATTCTGCTGTGGGAACGAACTTTGTAACTTAACCTTACTGGGTTTCTTTCACAGGTGGATACTGGTACAACTGCTGCACTGACTCAAATCTAAATGGTGTGTTTCACCGCTATGGGTCACATATCAAGAATTCAGACGGCATCTCTTGGTACGGATGGCACGGACCAAACTACTCACTGAAACGCGTGGAGATGAAGATCCGACCACAGAGCTTTGTACCATAAAGACTTGTCAAAGCCAAATGTATGTTCCTGCTCACCACCAAACCTTGGCATCAATGGATCCACATAATCTACAGCTTAAACTGGGCAAACTTTTTCAGGGGGAATGCATTTGTATAACAGAATGTTAGGACTGAATATGTGATGAAACGATGTATGATTGTAAATAGCATTTTATACATGGTATTTATCTCTTAAATATTTTCTTTTCTTTAGCTTTTTCTAGAGGATTTTATGCACATGATCATTGAAAGCAACAAGACTAAACAACAAGCTAATGTAAGCCATTCACACAAAATGCAAATGTACAATCACAAACAATTTGATAGTTCAGAGACATTAGTAAATTCACTGGTACAGTAAAATGAACTGTGTAAAAAGTAAAATATTGGATGATTAATAAATTGTATATTTAAAAAACCCTTTTTGCTTTACCTAAATTATGTGTGTCTGCTTTGGTACAAAACGAACAAGAAGGTAGTCACAACCATGGGAGTAAAACTTGAAAAAACACAAAATACACAACATTATGAAATTACATTGAAATGGCTTCCAACTAGGAGTACTAGAAGTACTTGTCTTGACCTTCAAGAACGGCCACTCTATTCACTTGAGCACTATATCAAGCAGTTGTTGCCTTGATTGTTGATCTCAGAATTCACATAGCTCAAGATCGATTCACACAACTATCACAGACAGCTTATGCAAATAGCATGGCCATAAACCCATAACAGACAAACACAAAAGTAAATAGAGATAGCATGCAAAAAGCAAATAAATAAAAGGTGATGACCAAAGGTGAGGGTGATTCTTCGAGAAATAACCATAAATATCAAACTATCACCTAAAAACATAGGCCTAAATCTAATAATTTCTTACGATAATACTCAAAACCTGGATCAACACGAGCACATTCCATATAATTTTAGCTAGTGCAGAATCTCTGTGCATTCTGGGATGCACAGGCTAGGCTTCCAGGAACTTGGAGGACTTCATGTGCCCAACTGGTTGGACTCAACACCGTTTTTTATGTCATACAAGACCCAGCACAAAACTTTACAGCTTAGGGGTTTGTCACTCAAGAGCCCCCTCGGAAGCAGCCAAGAAGAAGGATATGTGCTTGTAAATGTACAAAATATTGTTCAACTGAGGGCACCATTTAACACTTAATTAATAAGAAAAGACGATCATCATCATGAACAGAAAAATGAAAAATGCACCAGAACAATAAGCATATGGGGACATAAAATGATTTAATGGCACAAAAGTTGAAAAGGAACCATTAATGTTTTGATTATAATTAGCAATAGTTTTAATGGAAATTGTCATCATTTATTTACCTTCACTTCATTGCAGACCCTTAATGAGGAATTTCTTAATCTTGCAGGTATATTTATGAAGGACAACCCAGAATAAAATTCAAAAGACTACGCCCTACCTTATTCTACTTCAATCACATTTTTATCATCTGACAAAAAAAATAAAAAAATCAAGTCTCATCACAAGTCATCACGGAAAACAAACAAATCAGACCTTTTCTCTAACTTTCTCAGCATTTCTTAGTTTTTTTGTTCTTTACCACACAAAAGATTATTATTATGATAAATCACAAACAAGACAAAACAATACAAAGGACCCAAGAAACAGAACACAATCAGTACCAGGCCCGAGAACTGGCTCAGTCTCCAAAGTTTAGCTGAAGTTCCATGGGAAAACAGCTTATTACTAATTCAGAGTAGAGAGCGACCGATATATCGATTTACCGATATTTAAGCATTTTACCATAATCAGATATCGGTTTTGTAATATCGGATTCGCCAATAAACGCCGCCATCTTGTGGGTGTTTTGAGAATTGCGCGCAGGATCGCCATTGCAGCGTGTCTGAGGGGAGACGAGACAACAACAACTGCATGGTGCAGGTACTTGATTTACTGTAGTTAGTAAACTTTATTTAACATAACATTACATAAAATGCCTGATATGTAGTTTATGCAGCTTGGCTCTAAGAAATAGAGACCAACTCACGGAGTCATGTAAAATAATCCATCAAGTCCTGTCCCAATAAAGATGTAACTTTGCCTGAATTAAATATGCAGCCATGAATGAGCACATGTTGGAAATATAAGCGCTGAATTTAATTCTCTCTCTGTTGTATATTTGCTCATCATTAGTCTCGTGAAGCCGCATTAATATTGCTGTTCACTCATATTGCAGGTTGATGTGGTTGATGCTCAGGAAATGCAAAATTTCAGGAAAATCCTTTTATTGTTGTAATATGAAGATTAAATTTAACATGAAAGACTGCTAATTTTCAACATTTAAAAAAAATAAAAGATGACTGAAAAGAGGAAAAACCAAAGTGAAGTATGTTCTTACTTCACTCAGTCATTTATTTACTTTATAACAGTAAATAAATATCGGTTCTGCATATCGGTTATCGGGCACATAAACATGCAAATAACTGGTATCGGTAATAAAAAAAATCAATATCGGTCGATCACTAATTCAGATATGCACTATTTAGACAAATGTGGACCACACTCAGTAACAAACACAGACAAACACTGGCATATGCCAAAATGCACATTCTAAATAGCAGCCACAGAAACAATATTAAAACAATATTGAATCTACCTGGACCACTAAACAACAAATATCACCAACAAATGTTCGTCAATCAGGAGACAACAATTTAACATAAAAAATGTGCCCCTCTGACAACATAAATGTGCACTTTCATAACACTGGAATAGCACAGAGCCATTGTAATGAACACCTAGGTGCTGTCTGACATTGTCATTCTTCAAAAAGTTGTAATAAGGATTGTAAAGAAGGTCCTGGTAATGTAAGTAATTTATTCTGACCATGAACTGACTATTTCTGACCATGAACCAGCAATTTCTCTAACCATTCCTCTGTACAATACAAATCAGGCAGTGAGTGAGTCTTGGGTGTGCCGTCTGCGGGAGGGGAAGATTCATACCGTAGATGCATACGGTAAGGGTTAGACGAGAAGTCTCTTGTTCACAATCACAAGCTTCCTGACGAGACATCTGATAATTACTGATTCCATTCTGAAATGTACTGAGAGTTTACATTTGTAGATAATGCAAAGACAAATCAATTGGTACCTTTTCTAACTAAATTAACAGATGCCTTTTCAGTAATAATTTCAAATACTCTTTATGTTTTGGAGTAATCAAAACTTCCCAAAGAGATCTTGGCTCAATCAAGCAAAATAAAGTCACTGCTCTAAAATGATCTCAAGAAAGCGAGGAATGTGACCTGAGACACTGCATACCATTAGACTGAAAAGATCTCTTTAACCACCAATCAACAAAAGGGAATCCACCCTAATTTTCCAAAATTAAAGTAGAAAAACAAATGCAGATCTAACTAAGGCCTCTGCTAAGACTGAAGTGTGTGGAGGCAGCTGGGATGCATTAAAATGATCTTACTTTAAGCACTCCTCAAGTCCTCTGAAATTAAAAACAGCTCCATGGGAGGGCCGACCCAGATACAGAATAGATTAAAAGAGGAAAGAGTCAAATGAAAAGGCTGGAGAAAAAAGATCTAGGACTCTGTAAGTTTGCAGTGTAAAATAAACAGGTGGATGGAAACAATGATGAGAGCAGATGTCACTAAAACACTAGGATAAACTCAGAATTAAATGAAAATGAAGATTAAGATTAAGGAAATCTTACTTTTTTCAAGTCAAAAATATCTAGCTATATGCTACTCTATTAAAAAAAACAAAAAAAACATGTTGTTCTAGTTTTGTAGAGTAGGTTGGGACGAAACAATGACTCCAAGGCAAATTAAGTCTAGTTTTGCGTCATGCAATCCACTTGCATTATGTGAACTCACAGAAATTGATTATTATTCTAAAAATCTCTGTTTGTGTTTATCTGAAGAAAGAAAGTCATATGACTCTGGGACGGCTTGAGTGTGAGTAAATAAGAGAATTTTCATTTTTGAAATTTTCATTTTTAAAGACGGTTCACGGTTCAACAGTCTTGACATTATAAACAGAAGAGCAGACGAGGAGGATGCACCACCATAAATTACACACTTTTCAAACTACACATCATTACCCTTGCTAAATTTATCACTGTGCTTCATATTAAAACTATAGGGGAGATCTATTGGAATTAGCTTTTAATATAGCTGTCAAATGCACATTTGCCAGGCTATGAAAAAAAAAGGAAATATTATTGGCTTTTTTAAAATCTTTGATATGTCCTGCCCAGACTAAAACATCAAGGAAAACTGTGCTAATCGGGCAAATCAATAAAAGATGCATCACTTAGCATCTTTTATTGTTTTTGGACATCATCACTTACTTTTATTCTTGAAATACTACATCAGATAAAAATTTATTTATTTATACTTTCAACAGACCACACTAGTTAATGTCTCTGTGAAGGACATTACACCTACACCGTTATGGAGGAATCAAGGGGAAACTCAACTCCCAAAGCACCTTCCAGTAATTCACAGACCACATTTAAAATGAAACCTGAAGTCGTCCCAAAACAAGCAATCAATGCAGGAACATTGGAGGAAACTTGAGACACGGTTTGGTGATTTTTAAAACTGTTGAGCGCATACTTATAAAAAGTGTAAGGGGACAATTGTAGGTGTGTGTGGTTAAAAAATGAAAACTGAGTGCATAATTATGTTTTTGCTGAATTTTAAGAGAAAGTCTAGCTTTGGAGACCAAACCCCTATTGATGGTTATTGTTTCTTGTCATGTCTAAAGTATACCTTTATATAAATGAGTCATATGGCATACACTGCCGTTCAAAAGTTTGGAAGTAGTAAGATTTTTAATGTTTTATAGAAGTCTTTTATGTTCATCATTGCTGCATTCATTTGACCAAAAATACAGAAAAAAACTGTAATATTGTAAAATATTTTTACCATTTAATCAATGGTTTTCTATTTTAGTATGCTTTAAAATATAATTTATTTCTGCAATGCAAAGCTGAATTTTAATCAGCTATTACTGCTGTCTTCAGTGCCACATGATCCTTCAGAAATCATTCTAATATGCTGATTTATTATCAATGTTGGAAACAGTTGTGCTGCTTAATATTTTTTTTTTGGACCCTGTGATACTTTTTTCAGGATTATTTGATAAATAAAGTTAAAAAGAACAGCGTTAATTTAAAAAGATTTTGTTTAAATAACAATATAAGTCTTTATTAACACTTTTTTATAAATTTAACACATCCTTGCTGAATAAAAGCATTAATTTCTTTCCAAAAAAAAAAGAATAAATGCTGACCACAAACTTTTGAACAGTAGTGTATATTGTTACAAAAGATTTCTATTTTGAACAAATGCTGTTCATTTTAGCTTTTTATTCATCAAAGAATCCTGAAAAAATGTACCACAGATTCCAAAAAATATTAAGCAGCAAAACTGTTTCCAATATTGATAATAAATCAGAATAATAGAATGATTTCTGAAGGATCATGTGACACTGGAGTAATGATGCTGAAAATTCAGCTTTGATCACAGGAATAAATTATATTTTAAAGTATATTAAAATAGAAAACCATTGTTTTAAATTGTAATAATATTTCACAATATAACTATTTTTTCTGTATTTCTGATCAGCCTTGATGAGCCATTACAAGACATTACAAATCTTACTGAACCCAAACTTTTGAACGACAGTGTATTTTTCTCCAAAATATATCTGCATGGCTTCCTCAGACTTAAGAAATGTTTTGATTCCTACCTGATGAGGGATTCTAAAATGAGTGGTGAAGGGCCCTTTTGAAACTCAAGTTCCTTGTAGTGCAGGGCCTTGGCATATGCCCGACATTTAGCAGCTCTCTCCCCCAGCAGAACAATTCCATTGTCATCTCTCAAGGGAAGTGGGCCCTAAGTTGGAGAACAAAAAAAAAAAGAAAAGAAAAACTTTAGATACAGAAGAGAAGAACTGAATGAAATAGCATATGATATGGGCCAGAACGGAGCAAAACAGAGCATCTAGCTAAAAAAAAGTCAATATAACTGACCCTCACTGTGTTAACTCCTCACTTCACGGCTCTCTAACTTTACTGCCCATTTGCTAAGTCACAGCTGAATGGTGTGAGCTCTATTTACTGAGCTGGAATAAAACTGAACAAATGCACCATTCATCCGGACTTCAACACAACGAGATCATACTAAATACTAGGGGTGCTCCGATTGATTGGCTACCTATCACTATCGGCCGATAATCACGTTGGGATGTTTGATCGGCGGTCTCTAAAAAGGCAGATCTCAAAAAAACGATCTCAAGCTGATGACACTGCCGTGAGAGGTTTGGCACGACATGCAGCGGCACCGTCTCAGTCTCTGTCCGGCGCGAGTGAAATAATTATAATGCTGAAGGTGAGGTACTCACCTGATATTTCTTCATTAAATAACTTAATTAAACTTCAATTTAAAAACCTTGTGTGAGACGTAATTTCACAAACAGCGTGAGTGAATCACCACTCTCTCTCTCTCAAAATACACAAATGGCTTCAAATCACCACACATCGCGTCTGTCTATAAGCGAGCTGCACGCTGCACAGTTGACACAGTAATTGTCACTTGCACAATCAAGGCAGTGTCACATCGTCACTAAAGTTTATAAATCGCATTACTTTTTAATTCTTGCCAGTGTTTAATCATTCATCGCTCGCGCTCCTGGAGACCGTGTGCACTCATGCACACCTGCCGCGCACACACATAATGCCAAGTTCACATTATATGTGGTGCGTATTTTTTCCGCGCTCATGTTAACGGATTAAAGCGTTCACACTGCACATGGTTGCAGTCCGGCAGTGCGTTCAGGAGCAGTGCGTCTGCAGCAGTGCAGAGATAGTTTCCGCACCGAGTCTATGTTTGCTGCACTTCAAGCGCTGAATTAAAGTAACAGCGCATTGTTTGCAGTGAATATGAACATGGATTGAAATGAAAATTTAGTAATTACACCATAAATGCATATAATTAAAGTCTACAGTGTTTCACAGTCAACACATGGCTTTTTGGCTAGGTTTAAAGGGAAAGAGCACTTTTAGATAAAGAAGGCAATTATAGACGGCACTCGTGGAGGTAGGAAAACAAAGTTCTTTATGAACTGCAGGATTGCTTGTAATAAAGATTTAAATGCAAAAGGAAAGGTAGAAGAGCTGACTAGTTCTTTCAATGGTAAGTTTGTGATAACGTAAGAAAAGTTGTTTAAATGTTTTGCCACTTGCTTGAGGAACTTAATATATAAATCTAGAAGTAAATGCAAAAGTAAAAAGCATTGTGTTGCAACATGTGTTGCTTATATTTGTTTAAACATGTCTGTGAAAGCAAGCGCTGAATTAAAGTAACAGCGCATTGTTTGCAGTGAATATGAACATGGATTGAAATGAAAATTTAGTAATTACACCATAAATGCATATAATTAAAGTCTACAGTGTTTCACAGTCAACACATGGCTTTTTGGCTAGGTTTAAAGGGAAAGAGCACTTTTAGATAAAGAAGGCAATTATAGACGGCACTCGTGGAGGTAGGAAAACAAAGTTCTTTATGAACTGCAGGATTGCTTGTAATAAAGATTTAAATGCAAAAGGAAAGGTAGAAGAGCTGACTAGTTCTTTCAATGGTAAGTTTGTGATAACGTAAGAAAAGTTGTTTAAATGTTTTGCCACTTGCTTGAGGAACTTAATATATAAATCTAGAAGTAAATGCAAAAGTAAAAAGCATTGTGTTGCAACATGTGTTGCTTATATTTGTTTAAACATGTCTGTGAAAGATTGTATTACTGTACTTTGTAAAAAAATAATTGCAATGCAGAAAAAGCATTTTCAGTGACAATGTTTGGATTTGAAATCAAAATAATGGAAAAATATTGTGTTTGTGGTAAATAGCCACAGATCAGTAGCAGACTCCTGTGTGAAAGCTGCTTCCCCTCTCACAAGAGTCACCTAAGAGGGGAATTCCCCCCATTTCAAAAAATGAAAATTCAGGCCCTGAATAAATGTCTAAAAATCCTGATTGGAGTATCACTATAAATAGTTATAAATGATAAAAAGAAGGCTTTAAAAAGATCAGTATCGGCTGATCGGATCGGAGCACCCCTACTAAATACGAAAAGAAATGTGATCGTCCAAGTGCGCAGGAGAACTATAGCGCTCCTTTCAGGTTTACTCATGCTGTAAAACAGAAATTACATACATTTATTAACATCAATGACCCCCTGGATAGGATTAGTGGTCGACCGATATTGATTTTTTGACAGCCGATGCCGATATCTTGGAAAGCAGGGTGGCTGATGGCCGTGCACCGTCTCAGTCTCTGTCCGGCGCGAGTGAAATAATTATAATGCTGAAGGTGAGGTACTCACCTGATATTTCTTCATTAAATAACTTAATTAAACTTCAATTTAAAAACCTTGTGTGAGACGTAATTTCACAAACAGCGTGAGTGAATCACCACTCTCTCTCTCTCAAAATACACAAATGGCTTCAAATCACCACACATCGCGTCTGTCTATAAGCGAGCTGCACGCTGCACAGTTGACACAGTAATTGTCACTTGCACAATCAAGGCAGTGTCACATCGTCACTAAAGTTTATAAATCGCATTACTTTTTAATTCTTGCCAGTGTTTAATCATTCATCGCTCGCGCTCCTGGAGACCGTGTGCACTCATGCACACCTGCCGCGCACACACATAATGCCAAGTTCACATTATATGTGGTGCGTATTTTTTCCGCGCTCATGTTAACGGATTAAAGCGTTCACACTGCACATGGTTGCAGTCCGGCAGTGCGTTCAGGAGCAGTGCGTCTGCAGCAGTGCAGAGATAGTTTCCGCACCGAGTCTATGTTTGCTGCACTTCAAGCGCTGAATTAAAGTAACAGCGCATTGTTTGCAGTGAATATGAACATGGATTGAAATGAAAATTTAGTAATTACACCATAAATGCATATAATTAAAGTCTACAGTGTTTCACAGTCAACACATGGCTTTTTGGCTAGGTTTAAAGGGAAAGAGCACTTTTAGATAAAGAAGGCAATTATAGACGGCACTCGTGGAGGTAGGAAAACAAAGTTCTTTATGAACTGCAGGATTGCTTGTAATAAAGATTTAAATGCAAAAGGAAAGGTAGAAGAGCTGACTAGTTCTTTCAATGGTAAGTTTGTGATAACGTAAGAAAAGTAGTTTAAATGTTTTGCCACTTGCTTGAGCGACTTATATAAATCTAGAAGTAAATGCAAAAGTAAAAAGCATTGTGTTGCAACATGTGTTGCTTATATTTGTTTAAACATGTCTGTGAAAGATTGTATTACTGTACTTTGTAAAAAAATAATTGCAATGCAGAAAAAGCATTTTCAGTGACAATGTTTGGATTTGAAATCAAAATAATGGAAAAATATTGTGTTTGTGGTAAATAGCCACAGATCAGTAGCAGACTCCTGTGTGAAAGCTGCTTCCCCTCTCACAAGAGTCACCTAAGAGGGGAATTCCTCCCATTTCAAAATATGAAAATTCAGGCCCTGAATAAATGTCTAAAAATCCTGATTGGAGTATCACTATAAATAGTTATAAATGATAAAAAGAAGGCTTTAAAAAGATCAGTATCGGCTGATCGGATCGGAGCACCCCTACTAAATACGAAAAGAAATGTGATCGTCCAAGTGCGCAGGAGAACTATAGCGCTCCTTTCAGGTTTACTCATGCTGTAAAACAGAAATTACATACATTTATTAACATCAATGACCCCCTGGATAGGATTAGTGGTCGACCGATATTGATTTTTTGACAGCCGATGCCGATATCTTGGAAAGCAGGGTGGCTGATGGCCGTTATAATTATTTATTTTAATTAATATTTAAGATATTTGAAATAATTTGAAAATGGATTAAAAAATCAATTTGTAAAATAAACATACTTATACTTTAGATGACAAAATATTTTCCACAAATAAATAAACATTTAATAAAAAATATAATTAAAAGGGTCATATGATGTTGCTAAAAAGAACATTATTTTGTGTATTTGGTGTAATGAAATGTGTTTATGTGGCTTAAGGTTAAAAAAAAACATTATTTTTACTTACTTACAGTCTGTGAGTCAGAACAGCCGGCATTGTGTAGTCTACTCTACCAGGATCAGGAAACGGTCCTCCATAAAATGTGCTGCACACATCTGAATATTTGGGTTGAACTGTTCTGGAACAGTGTTGTAAATACAACTTAACCACTGATTTCTAGTCGTGTCCTCTTTTGGAAGGCCAAACAAAGCAGTTTCGCTTTCACAACGAAACACACAGCATCACACATGACGGGCTAGAGTGAGGAACGGCGCGGCCGGCGGATTCGACGAAGGAGCAGCCTGCCGGCTTGCGGCAACCACATGTGACGACCCCGGGCTGGACTCCGCTTCGTCCACGGTGAAAGCCGATCCAGCGATCCACAGCGCGAATTTGATGAATTTCCTCAGCGACCAGCACGGATCAGCTCCAGGCATGATGAAGCGGATATCGTCCTCTTTTGGAAAGCCGAACAAAGTAGTTTCGCTATCACAACGAAACACACAGTGCCTTCATCATGGCGGCGGCAACAACAATACTACAGCGAGAATAAAAGTTATGCCTTCTTTCTTTCCGTGAACATTTGGGCGGTGTTATGCAAATCTTCCCACACAGTGACGTAGACATGTGGGGGCGTGTTAGAACGAGCTGTTTTAGGTAGGCGTGGCTGACTCTTAACTTTTATAAAGAATATCTCTTTGGATTTGAGACTTTAGTCTTTGCAACTTTACAGATCTTCTTTATGCACCAAGAGCTTGAATTGAAATTGCATCATATGACCCCTTTAAAAAGGAAGTAAACTGTAACCAACAGAGCACTCAGTGTTCTGGGAAGTTTGTGTGCATTGGGAATCGTATTTTTTCAAATAAAGCCAAGGTAACACTCATTTTACATACAGCACACAGTGAAAATGACATGAATATGACAGTGGGTAAATGCATAAAGTGCAGCATAATTTGAAATCACAAATTTAATATTTAAAGCATTCAATTTGCGCGGACCGAAAGTCACGCAGAGAACACACAATCATGCAGGTCACATGCACACTTCACAAGATCTCACAACTGGATTCAACTAAGTTTGCAAAGTTTGAGAAATTAAATTTTCATTAGCCATTCAAAGATTTGTTTAAATGATGTAAATGCGAAAATGTATTTGCTGAATGATGAATGTTGAATGATGAATGTTTGCTGACGGCAAATGGGAAAGTATTATAATGTTTGCCTTTCTATTACTAATAATATAAAAGCAATAGTTATAATACTTTTTGTGCACATTTTAATTCCTTTGTTTAAAGTTCTATCGGATTATTAGACAGACTTCTATCTGTATTAGACAGAACTGTTAACGATGATGATGGCGAACAAGAGGGAGAATGTGAGCACTGTGTGCTGCTCAGGCGCTGCTGTTCTCAGTAGAGTCCGACCGGTATATCGTTTTGCCGATATTATCGGCCAATATGAGCCTGTCAATGATATATCGGTATCTGCGAATATGCCGCCGATATGAACATTTTTTTACAGAACCTATAACGCAGATAAAATGCTTAAAATGGTGTAATTACTTAGTTTGTCCAGCAGAGCGCTCTCCATTGTTTGCTACTGGCGACCTGGATGAAGAGCTTTAAAGCTTAAGTCTATGGAAAACCATTGAAACTTTGAACGGCTATATCTCCGTAATGGCGAATCCGCACCAAATTCGGGGGATCCCTTCAGCTCGAGGAACCCTCTCGAACGAGACCACCCCCACGTCACTAGCCCCTGGGGTTCGGGAGTTACGGGTGGTTAAATTCACGGTCCTGCGCCGACCGATCAAGCAATCCCGGGGGGCTACCAACGCGCGTTCGAGAGGGCTCCTCAAGCTGAAGGGATCCCCCTAATTCGGTGGAGATCCGCCTGCGC